>NW_027554093.1:0-117842 GCF_045843805.1 Urocitellus parryii | reverse complement strand
AAGTTCTATTGCTATGGTTTGTGTCCTATGGAAGTAGCCCCAAGCAGAGACTGACGAGAATCAGTTTCATTGAAAGGGGTTGCCAAGCTTCCAAAAAATACGAGTTTCCTGAAATCTCAGCAAACATTTTTTCACCCAATCTTGATGATACTTGCAGGTAATGATCAGTACACCAGTCCCACTTGGCTCACCAAATTTCCTTCATCTAGGTTAAACCTATCCTTTGCAGTAACCGTTTTCATGTTTATTTTTCACTCTGTTTTCTCCTATATGGATACATGTATTTGGAACTCTAAATCAAACACGGTTTTTGCTAGCACTTTGAAACTTGGCGCAATAATGTAGTTCCAAGTTCTATGGCTATGGTTTGTGTCCTATGGAAGTAGCCCCAAGCAGAGACTGACGAGAATCACTTTCATTGAAAGCGGTTTCCAAGCTTCCAAAAAACGACGAGTTTTCGGAAATCTCAGCAATCATTTTTTCCGCCAATCTTTATGATACTTGCAGGTAATGATCAGTCCACCAATCCCACTTGGCTCACCAAATTTCGTTCTTCTAGGTTAAACCGTTCCTTTGCAGTAACCGTTTCCATGTTTAGGTTTCACTCTGTTTTCTCCTATATGGATAGATGTAGTTGGAACTCTAAATCAAACACGGTTTGTGCTAGCTCTTTGAAACTAAGCACAATAATGTAGTTCCAAGTTCTATGGCTATGGTTTGTGTCCTATTGAAGTAGCCCCAAGCAGAGACTGACGAGAATCAGTTTCATTGAAAGGGCTTGCGAAGCTTCCAAAAAACTACGAGTTTCCTGAAATCTCAGCAAACATTTTTTCACCCAATCTTGATGATACTTGCAGGTAATGATCAGTACACCAGTCCCACGTGGCTGACGAAATTTCGTTCTTCTAGGTTAAACTGTTCCTTTGCAGAAACAGTTTTCATGTTTAGGTTTCACTCTGTTTTCTCCTATATGTATACATGTATTTGGAACTGTAAATCAAACACGGTTTCTGCTAGCTCTTTGAAACTTGACACAGTAATGTACTTCAAAGTTCTTTGGCTATGGTTTGTGTCCTATGGAAATAGCCCCAAGCAGGGACTGACGAGAATCACTTTCATTGAAAGGGGTTGCCAAGCTTCCAAAAAACTACGAGTTTCCTGAAATCTCAGCAAACATTTTTTCACCCAACCTTGATGATACTTGCAGGTAATGATCAGTACACCAGTCCCACTCAGCTGACAAAATTTCGTTCTTCTAGGTTAAACCGTTCCTTTGCAGTAACCGTTTTCATGTTTAGGTTTCACTCTGTTTTCTCCTACATGGATACATGTAGTTGGAACTCTAAATCAAACACGGTTTGTGCTAGCTCTTTGAAACTTGGCACAATAATGTAGTTCCAAGTTCTATGGCTATGGTTTTTGTCCAATGGAAGTAGCCCCAAGCAGAGACTGACTTGAATCACTTTCATTGAAAGGGATTGCCAAGCTTCCAAAAAACTACGAGTTTCCTGAAATCTCAGCAAACATTTTTTCACCCTATCTTGATGATACTTGCAGGTAATGATCAGTACACCAGTCCCACTCGGCTGACAAAATTTCGTTCTTCTAGTTTATACCGTTCCTTTGCAGTAACCGTTTTCATGTTTAGGTTTCACTCTGTTTTCTCCTATATGGATACATGTAGTTGGAACTCTAAATCAAACACGGTTTGTGCTAGCTCTTTGAAACTTGGCACAATAATATAGTTCCAAGTTCTATGGCAATGGTTTGTGTCCTATGAAAGTAGCCCCAAGCAGAGACTGACGAGAATCACTTTCATTGAAAGGGGTTGCCAAGCTACCAAAAAACTACGAGTTTTCGGAAATCTCAGTAAACATTTTTTCACCCAATCGTGATGATACTTGCAGGTAATGATCAGTCCACCAATCCCACTTGGCTCACCAAATTTCGATCTTCTAGGTTAAACCGTTCCTTTGCAGTAACCGTTTTCATGTTTAGGTTTCACTCTATTTTCTCCTATATGGATACATGTATTTGGAACTCTAAATCAAACACGGTTTGTGCTAGCTCTTTGAAACTTGGCACAGTAATGTAGTTCCAAGTTCTATTGCTATGGTTTGTGTCCTATGGAAGTAGCCCCAAGCAGAGACTGACGAGAATCAGTTTCATTGAAAGGGGTTGCCAAGCTTCCAAAAAATACGAGTTTCCTGAAATCTCAGCAAACATTTTTTCACCCAAACTTGATGATACTTGGAGGTAATGATCAGTACACCAGTCCCACTTGGCTCACCAAATTTCCTTCATCTAGGTTAAACCTATCCTTTGCAGTAACCGTTTTCATGTTTATTTTTCACTCTGTTTTCTCCTATATGGATACATGTATTTGGAACTCTAAATCAAACACGGTTTTTGCTAGCACTTTGAAACTTGGCGCAATAATGTAGTTCCAAGTTCTATGGCTATGGTTTGTGTCCTATGGAAGTAGCCCCAAGCAGAGACTGACGAGAATCACTTTCATTGAAAGCGGTTTCCAAGCTTCCAAAAAACGACGAGTTTTCGGAAATCTCAGCAATCATTTTTTCCGCCAATCTTTATGATACTTGCAGGTAATGATCAGTCCACCAATCCCACTTGGCTCACCAAATTTCGTTCTTCTAGGTTAAACCGTTCCTTTGCAGTAACCGTTTCCATGTTTAGGTTTCACTCTGTTTTCTCCTATATGGATAGATGTAGTTGGAACTCTAAATCAAACACGGTTTGTGCTAGCTCTTTGAAACTAAGCACAATAATGTAGTTCCAAGTTCTATGGCTATTGTTTGTGTCCTATTGAAGTAGCCCCAAGCAGAGACTGACTTGAATCACTTTCATTGAAAGGGGTTGCCAAGCATCCAAAAAACTACGAGTTTCCTGAAATCTCAGCAAACATTTTTTCACCCAATCTTGATGATACTTGCAGGTAATGATCAGTACACCAGTCCCACTTGGCTGACAAAATTTCGTTCTTCTAGGTTAAACCGTTCCTTTGCAGTAACCGTTTTCATGTTTAGGTTTCACTCTGTTTTCTCCTATATGGATACATGTAGTTGGAACTCTAAATCAAACACGGTTTGGGCTAGCTCTTTGAAACTTGGAACAATAATGTAGTTCCAAGTTCTATGGCTATGGTTTTTGTCCTATGGAAGTAGCCCGAAGCAGAGACTGACGAGAATCACTTTCATTGAAAGGGGTTGCCAAACTTCCAAAAAACTACGAGTTTCCTGAAATCTCAGCAATCATTTTTTCACCCAATCTTGATGATACTTCCACTTAATGATCAGTACACCAATCCCATTTGGCTCACCAAATTTCGTTCTTCCAGGTTAAACCGTTCCTTTGCAGTAACCGTTTTCATGTTTAGGTTTCACTCTGTTTTCTCCTATATGGATACATGTAGTTGTAACTCTAAATCAAACACGGTTTGTGCTAGCTCTTTGAAACTTGGCACAATAATATAGTTCCAAGTTCTTTGGCTATGGTTTGTGTCCTATGGAAGTAGCCCCAAGCAGAGACTGACGAGAATCACTTTCATTGAAAGGGGTTGCCAAGCTTCCAAAAAACTATGAGTTTCCTGAAATCTCAGCAAACATTTTTTCACCCAATCTTGATGATACTTGCAGGTAATGATCAGTACACCAGTCACACCTGGCTCACCAAATTTCGTTCTTCTAGGTTAAAACGTTCCTTTGCAGTAACCGTTTTCATGTTTAGGTTTCACTCTGTTTTCTCCTATATGGATACATTTTTTTGGAACTCTAAATCATACACGGTTTGTGCTAGCTCTTTGAAACTTGGCACAATAATGTAGTTCCAGGTTGTATGGCTATGGTTTGTGTCCTATGGAAGAAGCCCCAGGCAGAGACTGACGAGAATCCCTTTCATTGAAAGGGGTTGCCAAGCTTCCAAAAAACTACGAGTTTCCTGAAATCTCAGCAAACATTTTTTCACCCAATCTTGATGATACTTGCAGGTAATGATCAGTACACCAGTCCCACTTGGCTCAACAAATTTCGTTCTTTTAGGTTAAACCGTTCCTTTGCAGTAACCGTTTTCATGTTTAGGTTTCACTCTGTTTTCCCCTATATGGATACATGTAGTTGGTACTCTAAATCAAACACGGTTTGTGCTAGCTCTTGGAAACTTGGCACAATAATGTAGTTCCAAGTTCTATGGCAATGGTTTGTGTCCTATGAAAGTAGCCCCAAGCAGAGACTGACGAGAATCACTTTCATTGAAAGGGGTTGCCAAGCTACCAAAAAACTACGAGTTTTCGGAAATCTCAGTAAACATTTTTTCACCCAATCGTGATGATACTTGCAGGTAATGATCAGTCCCCCATCCCACTTGGCTCACCAAATTTCGATCTTGTAGGTTAAACCGTTCCTTTGCAGTAACCGTTTTCATGTTTAGGTTTCACTCTGTTTTCTCCTATATGGATACATGTATTTGGAACTCTAAATCAAACACGGTTTGTGCTAGCTCTTTGAAACTTGGCACAATAATGTAGTTCCAAGTTCTATGGCTATGGTTTGTGTCCTATGGAAGTTGCCCCAAGCAGAGACTGACGAGAATCACTTTCATTGAAAGGGGTTGCCAAGCTTCCAAAAAACTACGAGTTTCCTGAAATCTCAGCAAACATTTTTTCACCCAATCTTGATGATACTTGCAGGTAATGATCAGTACACCAGTCCCACTTGGCTGACAAAATTTCGTTCTTCTAGGTTAAACCGTTCCTTTGCAGTAACCGTTTTCATGTTTAGGTTTCACTCTGTTTTCTCCTATATGGATACATGTAGTTAGAACTCTAAATCAAACACGGTTTGGGCTAGCTCTTTGAAACTTGGAACAATAATGTAGTTCCAAGTTCTATGGCTATGGTTTGTGTCCTATGGAAGTAGCCCGAAGCAGAGACTGACGAGAATCACTTTCACTGAAAGGGGTTGCCAAACTTCCAAAAAACTACGAGTTTCCTGAAATCTCAGCAATCATTTTTTCACCCAATCTTGATGATACTTCCACTTAATGATCAGTACACCAATCCCATTTGGCTCACCAAATTTCGTTCTTCCAGGTTAAACCGTTCCTTTGCAGTAACCGTTTTCATGTTTAGGTTTCACTCTGTTTTCTCCTATATGGATACATGTAGTTGTAACTCTAAATCAAACACGGTTTGTGCTAGCTCTTTGAAACTTGGCACAATAATGTAGTTCCAAGTTCTTTGGCTATGGTTTTTGTCCTATGGAAGAAGCCCCAAGCAGAGACTGACGAGAATCACTTTCATTGAAAGGGGTTGCCAAGCTTCCAAAAAACTATGAGTTTCCTGAAATCTCAGCAAACATTTTTTCACCCAATCTTGATGATACTTGCAGGTAATGATCAGTACACCAATTCCACTTGGCTCACCAAATTTCGTTCTTCTAGGTTAAACCTTTCCTTTGCAGTAACCGTTTTCATGTTTAGGTTTCACTCTGTTTTCTCCTATATGGATACATGTAGTTGGAACTCTAAATCAAACACGGTTTTTGCTAGCACTTTGAAACTTGGCAAAATAATGTAGTTCCAAGTTCTATGGCTATGGTTTGTGTCCTATGGAAGTAGCCCCAAGCAGAGACTGACGAGAATCACTTTCATTGAAAGGGGTTTCCAAGCTTCCAAAAAACTACGAGTTTCCGGAAATCTCAGCAAACATTTTTTCCCCCAATCTTTATGATACTTGCAGGTAATGATCAGTACACCAATCCCACTTGGCTCACCAAATTTCGTTCTTCTAGGTTAAACCGTTCCTTTGCAGTAACCGTTTTCATGTTTAGGTTTCACTCTGTTTTCTCCTATATGGATACATGTAGTTGGAACTCTAAATCAAACACGGTTTGGGCTAGCTCTTTGAAACTTTGCACAATAATGTAGTTCCAAGTTCTATGGCTATGGTTTGTATCCTATGGGAGTAGCCCCAAGCAGAGACTGATGAGAATCACTTTCATTGAAAGGGGTTGCCAAGCTTTCAAAAAACTACGAGTTTCCTGAAATCTCAGCAAACATTTTTCCACCCAATCTTGATTATACTTGCAGGTAATGATCAGTACACCAGTCCCACGTGGCTGACCAAATTTCGTTCTTCCAGGTTAAACTGTTCCTTTGCAATAACAGTTTTCATGTTTAGGTTTCACTCTGTTTTCTCCTATATGGATACATGTATTTGGAACTGTAAATCAAACAAGATTTTTGCTAGCTCTTTGAAACTTGACACAATAATGTACTTCAAAGTTCTTTGGCTATGGTTTGTGTCCTATGGAAATAGCACCACGCAGAGACTGACGAGAATCACTTTCATTGAAAGGGGTTGCCAAGCTTCCAAAAAACTACGAGTTTCCTGAAATCTCAGCAAACATTTTTTCACCCAATCTTGATGATACTTGCAGGTGTTGATCAGTACACCAGTCCCACTTGGCTCACCAAATTTCGTTCTTCTAGGTTAAACCGTTCCTTTGCAGTAACCGTTTTCATGTTTAGGTTTCACTCTGTTTTCTCCTATATACATAAATGTATTTGGTACTCTAAATCAAACACGGTTTGTGCTAGCTCTTGGAAACTTGGCACAATAATGTAGTTCCAAGTTCTATGGCTATGGTTTTTGTCCTATGGAAGTAGCCCCAAGCAGAGACTGACGAGAATCACTTTCATTGGAAGGGGTTGCCAAGCTTCCAAAAAACTACGAGTTTCCTGAAATCTCAGCAAACATTTTTTCACCCAACCTTGATGATACTTGCAGGTAATGATCAGTACACCAGTCCCACTCAGCTGACAAAATTTCGTTCTTCTAGGTTAAACCGTTCCTTTGCAGTAACCGTTTTCATGTTTAGGTTTCACTCTGTTTTCTCCTACATGGATACATGTAGTTGGAACCCTAAATCAAACACGGTTTGTGCTAGCTCTTGGAAACTTGGCACAATAATGTAGTTCCAAGTTCTATGGCTATGGTTTTTGTCCAATGGAAGTAGCCCCAAGCAGAGACTGACTTGAATCACTTTCATTGAAAGGGATTGCCAAGCTTCCAAAAAACTACGAGTTTCCTGAAATCTCAGCAAACATTTTTTCACCCTATCTTGATGATACTTGCAGGTAATGATCAGTACACCAGTCCCACTCGGCTGACAAAATTTCGTTCTTCTAGTTTATACCGTTCCTTTGCAGTAACCGTTTTCATGTTTAGGTTTCACTCTGTTTTCTCCTATATGGATACATGTAGTTGGAACTCTAAATCAAACACGGTTTGTGCTAGCTCTTTGAAACTTGGCACAATAATATAGTTCCAAGTTCTATGGCAATGGTTTGTGTCCTATGAAAGTAGCCCCAAGCAGAGACTGACGAGAATCACTTTCATTGAAAGGGGTTGCCATGCTACCAAAAAACTACGAGTTTTCGGAAATCTCAGTAAACATTTTTTCACCCAATCGTGATGATACTTGCAGGTAATGATCAGTCCACCAATCCCACTTGGCTCACCAAATTTCGATCTTCTAGGTTAAACCGTTCCTTTGCAGTAACCGTTTTCATGTTTAGGTTTCACTCTATTTTCTCCTATATGGATACATGTATTTGGAACTCTAAATCAAACACGGTTTGTGCTAGCTCTTTGAAACTTGGCACAGTAATGTAGTTCCAAGTTCTATTGCTATGGTTTGTGTCCTATGGAAGTAGCCCCAAGCAGAGACTGACGAGAATCAGTTTCATTGAAAGGGGTTGCCAAGCTTCCAAAAAATACGAGTTTCCTGAAATCTCAGCAAACATTTTTTCACCCAATCTTGATGATACTTGCAGGTAATGATCAGTACACCAGTCCCACTTGGCTCACCAAATTTCCTTCATCTAGGTTAAACCTATCCTTTGCAGTAACCGTTTTCATGTTTATTTTTCACTCTGTTTTCTCCTATATGGATACATGTATTTGGAACTCTAAATCAAACACGGTTTTTGCTAGCACTTTGAAACTTGGCGCAATAATGTAGTTCCAAGTTCTATGGCTATGGTTTGTGTCCTATGGAAGTAGCCCCAAGCAGAGACTGACGAGAATCACTTTCATTGAAAGCGGTTTCCAAGCTTCCAAAAAACGACGAGTTTTCGGAAATCTCAGCAATCATTTTTTCCGCCAATCTTTATGATACTTGCAGGTAATGATCAGTCCACCAATCCCACTTGGCTCACCAAATTTCGTTCTTCTAGGTTAAACCGTTCCTTTGCAGTAACCGTTTCCATGTTTAGGTTTCACTCTGTTTTCTCCTATATGGATAGATGTAGTTGGAACTCTAAATCAAACACGGTTTGTGCTAGCTCTTTGAAACTAAGCACAATAATGTAGTTCCAAGTTCTATGGCTATTGTTTGTGTCCTATGGAAGTAGCCCCAAGCAGAGACTGAAGAGAATCACTTTCATTGAAAGGGGTTGCCAACCTTCCAAAAAACTACGAGTTTCCTGAAATCTCAGCAAACATTTTTTCACCCAATCTTGATGATACTTGCAGGTAATGATCAGTACACCAGTCCCACTTGGCTGACAAAATTTAGTTCTTCTAGGTTAAACCGTTCCTTTGCAGTAACCGTTTTCATGTTTAGGTTTCACTCTGTTTTCTCCTATATGGATACATGTAGTTGGAACTCTAAATCAAACACGGTTTGTGCTAGCTCTTTGAAACTTGGCACAATAATGTAGTTCCAAGTTCTATGGCTATGGTTTGTGTCCTATTGAAGTAGCCCCAAGCAGAGACTGACGAGAATCACTTTCATTGAAAGGGGTTGCCAAGCATCCAAAAAACTACGAGTTTCCTGAAATCTCAGCAAACATTTTTTCACCAAATCTTGATGATACTTGCAGGTAATGATCAGTACACCAGTCCCACTTGGCTGACAAAATTTCGTTCTTCTAGGTTAAACCGTTCCTTTGCAGCAACCGTTTTCATGTTTAGGTTTCACTCTGTTTTCTCCTATATGGATACATGTAGTTGGAACTCTAAATCAAACACGGTTTGGGCTAGCTCTTTGAAACTTGGAACAATAATGTAGTTCCAAGTTCTATGGCTATGGTTTTTGTCCTATGGAAGTAGCCCGAAGCAGAGACTGACGAGAATCACTTTCATTGAAAGGGGTTGCCAAACTTCCAAAAAACTACGAGTTTCCTGAAATCTCAGCAATCATTTTTTCACCCAATCTTGATGATACTTCCACTTAATGATCAGTACACCAATCCCATTTGGCTCACCAAATTTCGTTCTTCCAGGTTAAACCGTTCCTTTGCAGTAACCGTTTTCATGTTTAGGTTTCACTCTGTTTTCTCCTATATGGATACATGTAGTTGTAACTCTAAATCAAACACGGTTTGTGCTAGCTCTTTGAAACTTGGCACAATAATATAGTTCCAAGTTCTTTGGCTATGGTTTGTGTCCTATGGAAGTAGCCCCAAGCAGAGACTGACGAGAATCACTTTCATTGAAAGGGGTTGCCAAGCTTCCAAAAAACTATGAGTTTCCTGAAATCTCAGCAAACATTTTTTCACCCAATCTTGATGATACTTGCAGGTAATGATCAGTACACCAGTCACACCTGGCTCACCAAATTTCGTTCTTCTAGGTTAAAACGTTCCTTTGCAGTAACCGTTTTCATGTTTAGGTTTCACTCTGTTTTCTCCTATATGGATACATTTTTTTGGAACTCTAAATCATACACGGTTTGTGCTAGCTCTTTGAAACTTGGCACAATAATGTAGTTCCAGTTCCAGGTTGTATGGCTATGGTTTGTGTCCTATGGAAGAAGCCCCAGGCAGAGACTGACGAGAATCCCTTTCATTGAAAGGGGTTGCCAAGCTTCCAAAAAACTACGAGTTTCCTGAAATCTCAGCAAACATTTTTCACCCAATCTTGATGATACTTGCAGGTAATGATCAGTACACCAGTCCCACTTGGCTCAACAAATTTCGTTCTTTTAGGTTAAACCGTTCCTTTGCAGTAACCGTTTTCATGTTTAGGTTTCACTCTGTTTTCCCCTATATGGATACATGTAGTTGGTACTCTAAATCAAACACGGTTTGTGCTAGCTCTTGGAAACTTGGCACAATAATGTAGTTCCAAGTTCTATGGCAATGGTTTGTGTCCTATGAAAGTAGCCCCAAGCAGAGACTGACGAGAATCACTTTCATTGAAAGGGGTTGCCAAGCTTCCAAAAAACTACGAGTTTTCGGAAATCTCAGTAAACATTTTTTCACCCAATCGTGATGATACTTGCAGGTAATGATCAGTCCCCCATCCCACTTGGCTCACCAAATTTCGATCTTCTAGGTTAAACCGTTCCTTTGCAGTAACCGTTTTCATGTTTAGGTTTCACTCTGTTTTCTCCTATATGGATACATGTATTTGGAACTCTAAATCAAACACGGTTTGTGCTAGCTCTTTGAAACTTGGCACAATAATGTAGTTCCAAGTTCTATGGCTATGGTTTGTGTCCTATGGAAGTTGCCCCAAGCAGAGACTGACGAGAATCACTTTCATTGAAAGGGGTTGCCAAGCTTCCAAAAAACTACGAGTTTCCTGAAATCTCAGCAAACATTTTTCACCCAATCTTGATGATACTTGCAGGTAATGATCAGTACACCAGTCCCACTTGGCTGACAAAATTTCGTTCTTCTAGGTTAAACCGTTCCTTTGCAGTAACCGTTTTCATGTTTAGGTTTCACTCTGTTTTCTCCTATATGGATACATGTAGTTAGAACTCTAAATCAAACACGGTTTGGGCTAGCTCTTTGAAACTTGGAACAATAATGTAGTTCCAAGTTCTATGGCTATGGTTTGTGTCCTATGGAAGTAGCCCGAAGCAGAGACTGACGAGAATCACTTTCACTGAAAGGGGTTGCCAAACTTCCAAAAAACTACGAGTTTCCTGAAATCTCAGCAATCATTTTTTCACCCAATCTTGATGATACTTCCACTTAATGATCAGTACACCAATCCCATTTGGCTCACCAAATTTCGTTCTTCCAGGTTAAACCGTTCCTTTGCAGTAACCGTTTTCATGTTTAGGTTTCACTCTGTTTTCTCCTATATGGATACATGTAGTTGTAACTCTAAATCAAACACGGTTTGTGCTAGCTCTTTGAAACTTGGCACAATAATGTAGTTCCAAGTTCTTTGGCTATGGTTTGTGTCCTATGGAAGTAGCCCCAAGCAGAGACTGACGAGAATCACTTTCATTGAAAGGGGTTGCCAAGCTTCCAAAAAACTATGAGTTTCCTGAAATCTCAGCAAACATTTTTTCACCCAATCTTGATGATACTTGCAGGTAATGATCAGTACACCAGTCACACCTGGCTCACCAAATTTCGTTCTTCTAGGTTAAAACGTTCCTTTGCAGTAACCGTTTTCATGTTTAGGTTTCACTCTGTTTCTCCTATATGGATACATGTTTTTGGAACTCTAAATCAAACACGGTTTGTGCTAGCTCTTTGAAACTTGGCACAATAATGTAGTTCCAGGTTGTATGGCTATGGTTTGTGTCCTATGGAAGAAGCCCCAGGCAGAGACTGACGAGAATCCCTTTCATTGAAAGGGGTTGCCAAGCTTCCAAAAAAACTACGAGTTTCCTGAAATCTCAGCAAACATTTTTTCACCCAATCTTGATGATACTTGCAGGTAATGATCAGTACACCAGTCCCACTTGGCTCAACAAATTTCGTTCTTTTAGGTTAAACCGTTCCTTTGCAGTAACCGTTTTCATGTTTAGGTTTCACTCTGTTTTCCCCTATATGGATACATGTAGTTGGTACTCTAAATCAAACACGGTTTGTGCTAGCTCTTGGAAACTTGGCACAATAATGTAGTTCCAAGTTCTATGGCAATGGTTTGTGTCCTATGAAAGTAGCCCCAAGCAGAGACTGACGAGAATCACTTTCATTGAAAGTGTTTGCCAAGCTACCAAAAAACTACGAGTTTTCGGAAATCTCAGTAAACATTTTTTCACCCAATCGTGATGATACTTGCAGGTAATGATCAGTCCCCCATCCCACTTGGCTCACCAAATTTCGATCTTCTAGGTTAAACCGTTCCTTTGCAGTAACCGTTTTCATGTTTAGGTTTCACTCTGTTTTCTCCTATATGGATACATGTATTTGGAACTCTAAATCAAACACGGTTTGTGCTAGCTCTTTGAAAACTTGGCACAATAATGTAGTTCCAAGTTCTATGGCTATGGTTTGTGTCCTATGGAAGTAGCCCCAAGCAGAGACTGACGAGAATCAGCTTCATTGAAAGGGTTGCCAAGCTTCCAAAAAATACGAGTTTCCTGAAATTTCAGCAAACAGTTTTTCACCCAATCTTGATGATACTTGCAGGTAATGATCAGTACACCAGTCCCACTTGGCTCACCAAATTTCGTTCATCTAGGTTAAACCTTTCCTTTGCAGTAACCGTTTTCATGTTTATTTTTCACTCTGTTTTCTCCTATATGGATACATGTATTTGGAACTCTAAATCAAACACGGTTTTTGGCTAGCACTTGAAACTTGGCAAAATAATGTAGTTCCAAGTTCTATGGCTATGGTTTGTGTCCTATGGAAGTAGCCCCAAGCAGAGACTGACGAGAATCACTTTCATTGAAAGGGGTTTCCAAGCTTCCAAAAAACTACGAGTTTCCGGAAATCTCAGCAATCATTTTTTCCCCCAATCTTTATGATACTTGCAGGTAATGATCAGTACACCAATCCCACTTGGCTCACCAAATTTCGTTCTTCTAGGTTTAACCGTTCCTTTGCAGTAACCGTTTCCATGTTTAGGTTTCACTCTGTTTTCTCCTATATGGATACATGTATTTGGAACTGTAAATCAAACACGGTTTTTGCTAGCTCTTTGAAACTTGACACAATAATGTACTTCAAAGTTCTTTGGCTATGGTTTGTGTCCTATGGAAATAGCCCAAGCAGGGACTGACGAGAATCACTTTCATTGAAAGGGGTTGCCAAGCTTCCAAAAAACTACGAGTTTCCTGAAATCTCAGCAAACATTTTTTCACCCAACCTTGATGATACTTGCAGGTAATGATCAGTACACCAGTCCCACTCGGGTGACAAAATTTCGTTCTTCTAGGTTAAACCGTTCCTTTGCAGTAACCGTTTTCATGTTTAGGTTTCACTCTGTTTTCTCCTATATGGATACATGTAGTTGGAACTCTAAATCAAACACGGTTTGTGCTAGCACTTTGAAACTTGCCACAATAATGTAGTTCCAAGTTCTATGGCTATGGTTTGTGTCCTATGGAAGTAGCCCCAAGCAGAGACTGACTTGAATCACTTTCATTGAAAGGGGTTGCCAAGCTTCCAAAAAACTACGAGTTTCCTGAAATCTCAGCAAACATTTTTTCACCCCAATCTTGATGATACTTGCAGGTATTGATCAGTACACCAGTCCCACTTGGCTCACCAAATTTCGTTCTTCTAGGTTAAACCGTTCCTTTGCAGTAACCGTTTCATGTTTAGGTTTCACTCTGTTTTCTCCTATATGGATACATGTAGTTGGTACTCTAAATCAAACACGGTTTGTGCTAGCTCTTTGAAACTTGGCACAATAATGTAGTTCCAAGTTCTTTGGCTCTAGTTTGTGTCCTATGGAAGTAGCCCCAAGCAGACTGACGAGAATCACTTTCATTGAAAGGGGTTGCCAAGCTTCCAAAAAACTATGAGTTTCCTGAAATCTCAGCAAACATTTTTTTCACCCAATCTTGATGATACTTGCAGGTAATGATCAGTACACCAGTCACACCTGGCTCACCAAATTTCGTTCTTCTAGGTTAAAACGTTCCTTTGCAGTAACCGTTTTCATGTTTAGGTTTCACTCTGTTTTCTCCTATATGGATACATGTTTTTGGAACTCTAAATCAAACACGGTTTGTGCTAGCTCTTTGAAACTTGGCACCATAATGTAGTTCCAGGTTGTATGGCTATGGTTTGTGTCCTATGGAAGAAGCCCCAGGCAGAGACTGACGAGAATCCCTTTCATTGAAAGGGGTTGCCAAGCTTCCAAAAAACTACGAGTTTCCTGAAATCTCAGCAAACATTTTTTCACCCAATCTTGATGATACTTGCAGGTAATGATCAGTACACCAGTCCCACTTGGCTCAACAAATTTCGTTCTTTTAGGTTAAACCGTTCCTTTGCAGTAACCGTTTTCATTTTTAGGTTTCACTCTGTTTTCCCCTATATGGATACATGTAGTTGGTACTCTAAATCAAACACGGTTTGTGCTAGCTCTTGAAACTTGGCACAATAATGTAGTTCCAAGTTCTATGGCAATGGTTTGTGTCCTATGAAAGTAGCCCAAGCAGAGACTGACGAGAATCACTTTCATTGAAAGGGGTTGCCAAGCTACCAAAAAACTACGAGTTTTCTGAAATCTCAGTAAACATTTTTTCACCCAATCGTGATGATACTTGCAGGTAATGATCAGTCCCCCATCCCACTTGGCTCACCAAATTTCGATCTTCTAGGTTAAACCGTTCCTTTGCAGTAACCGTTTTCATGTTTAGGTTTCACTCTGTTTTCTCCTATATGGATACATGTATTTGGAACTCTAAATCAAACACGGTTTGTGCTAGCTCTTTGAAACTTGGCACAATAATGTAGTTCCAAGTTCTATGGCTATGGTTTGTGTCCTATGGAAGTAGCCCCAAGCAGAGACTGACGAGAATCAGCTTCATTGAAAGGGGTTGCCAAGCTTCCAAAAAATACGAGTTTCCTGAAATTTCAGCAAACAGTTTTTCACCCAATCTTGATGATACTTGCAGGTAATGATCAGTACACCAGTCGCACTTGGCTCACCAAATTTCGTTCATCTAGGTTAAACCTTTCCTTTGCAGTAACCGTTTTCATGTTTATTTTTCACTCTGTTTTCTCCTATATGGATACATGTATTTGGAACTCTAAATCAAACACGGTTTTTGCTAGCACTTTGAAACTTGGCAAAATAATGTAGTTCCAAGTTCTATGGCTATGGTTTGTGTCCTATGGAAGTAGCCCCAAGCAGAGACTGACGAGAATCACTTTCATTGAAAGGGGTTTCCAAGCTTCCAAAAAACTACGAGTTTCCGGAAATCTCAGCAATCATTTTTTCCCCCAATCTTTATGATACTTGCAGGTAATGATCAGTACACCAATCCCACTTGGCTCACCAAATTTCGTTCTTCTAGGTTAAACCGTTCCTTTGCAGTAACCGTTTCCATGTTTAGGTTTCACTCTGTTTTCTCCTATATGGATACATGTATTTGGAACTGTAAATCAAACACGGTTTTTGCTAGCTCTTTGAAACTTGACACAATAATGTACTTCAAAGTTCTTTGGCTATGGTTTGTGTCCTATGGAAATAGCCCCAAGCAGGGACTGACGAGAATCACTTTCATTGAAAGGGGTTGCCAAGCTTCCAAAAAACTACGAGTTTCCTGAAATCTCAGCAAACATTTTTTCACCCAACCTTGATGATACTTGCAGGTAATGATCAGTACACCAGTCCCACTCGGGTGACAAAATTTCGTTCTTCTAGGTTAAACCGTTCCTTTGCAGTAACCGTTTTCATGTTTAGGTTTCACTCTGTTTTCTCCTATATGGATACATGTAGTTGGAACTCTAAATCAAACACGGTTTGTGCTAGCTCTTGAAACTTGGCACAATAATGTAGTTCCAAAGTTCTATGGCTATGGTTTTTTTGTCCTATGGAAGTAGCCCCAAGCAGAGACTGACTTGAATCACTTTCATTGAAAGGGGTTGCCAAGCTTCCAAAAAACTACGAGTTTCCTGAAATCTCAGCAAACATTTTTTCACCCAATCTTGATGATACTTGCAGGTATTGATCAGTACACCAGTCCCACTTGGCTCACCAAATTTCGTTCTTCTAGGTTAAACCGTTCCTTTGCAGTAACCGTTTTCATGTTTAGGTTTCACTCTGTTTTCTCCTATATGGATACATGTAGTTGGTACTCTAAATCAAACACGGTTTGTGCTAGCTCTTTGAAACTTGGCACAATAATGTAGTTCCAAGTTCTATGGCTATGGTTTGTGTCCTATGGAAGTAGCCCCAAGCAGAGACTGACGAGAATCACTTTCATTGAAAGGGGTTGCCAAGCTTCCAAAAAACTATGAGTTTCCTGAAATCTCAGCAAACATTTTTTCACCCAATCTTGATGATACTTGCAGGTAATGATCAGTACACCAGTCACACCTGGCTCACCAAATTTCGTTCTTCTAGGTTAAAGCGTTCCTTTGCAGTAACCGTTTTCATGTTTAGGTTTCACTCTGTTTTCTCCTATATGGATACATGTTTTTGGAACTCTAAATCAAACACGGTTTGTGCTAGCTCTTTGAAACTTGGCACAATAATGTAGTTCCAGGTTGTATGGCTATGGTTTGTGTCCTATGGAAGAAGCCCCAGGCAGAGACTGACGAGAATCCCTTTCATTGAAAGGGGTTGCCAAGCTACCAAAAAACTACGAGTTTTCGGAAATCTCAGTAAACATTTTTTCACCCAATCGTGATGATACTTGCAGGTAATGATCAGTCCCCCATCCCACTTGGCTCACCAAATTTCGATCTTCTAGGTTAAACCTTGCCTTTGCAGTAACCGTTTTTATGTTTAGGTTTCACTCTGTTTTCTCCTATATGGATACACGTAGTTGGAACTCTAAATCAAACACGGTTTGTGCTAGCTCTTTGAAACTTGGCACAATAATGTATTTCCAAGTTATATGGCTATGGTTTGTGTCCTATGGAAGTAGCCCCAAGCAGAGACTGACGAGAATCACTTTCATTGAAAGGGGTTGCCAAGCTTCCAAAAAACTACGAGTTTCCTGAAATCTCAGCAAATATTTTTTGACCCAATCATGATGATACATGCAGGTAATGATCAGTACACCAGTCCCACTTGGCTCACCAAATTTCGTTCTTCTAGGTTAAACCGTTCCTTTGCAGTAACCGTTTTCATGTTTAGGTTTCACTCTGTTTTCTCCTATATGGATACATGTAGTTGGAACTCTAAATCAAACACGGTTTGTGCTAGCTCTTTGAAACTTGGCACAATAATAGAGTTCCAAGTTCTATGGCAATGGTTTGTGTCCTATGAAAGTAGCCCCAAGCAGAGACTGACGAGAATCACTTTCATTGAAAGCGGTTGCCAAGCTACCAAAAAACAACGAGTTTCCGGAAATCTCAGTAAACATTTATCACCCAATCGTGATGATACTTGCAGGTAATGATCAGTACACCAATCCCACTTGGCTCACCAAATTTCGTTCTTCTAGGTTAAACCTTTCCTTTGCAGTAACCGTTTTCATGTTTAGGTTTCACTCTGTTTTGTCATACATGGATACATGTAGTTGGAACTCTAAATCAAACACGGTTTGTGCTAGCTCTTTGAAACTTGACACAATAATGTAGTTCCAAGTTCTATGGCTATGGTTTTTGTCCTATGGAAGTAGCCCCAAGCAGAGACTGACGAGAATCACTTTCATTGAAAGGGGTTGCCAAGCTTCCAAAAAACTACGAGTTTCCTGAAATCTCAGCAAATATTTTTTGACCCAATCATGATGATACTTGCAGGTAATGATCAGTACACCAGTCCCACTTGGCTCACCAAATTTCGTTCTTCTAGGTTAAACCTTGCCTTTGCAGTAACCGTTTTTATGTTTAGGTTTCACTCTGTTTTCTCCTATATGGATACATGTAGTTGGAACTCTAAATCAAACACGGTTTGTGCTAGCTCTTTGAAACTTGGCACAATAATATAGTTCCAAGTTCTATGGCAATGGTTTGTGTCCTATGAAAGTAGCCCCAAGCAGAGACTGACGAGAATCACTTTCATTGAAAGGGGTTGCCAAGCTACCAAAAAACTACGAGTTTCCGGAAATCTCAGTAAACATTTTTTCACCCAATCTTTATGATACTTGCAGGTAATGATTAGTACACCAATCCCACTTGGCTCACCAAATTTCGATCTTCTAGGTTAAACCGTTTTTTTGCAGTAACCGTTTTCATGTTTAGGATTCACTCTGTTTTCTCCTATATGGATACATGTATTTGGAACTCTAAATCAAACACGGTTTGTGCTACCTCTTTGATACTTGGCAAAATAATGTATTTCCAAGTTCTATGGATATGGTTTGTGTCCCATGGAATTAGCTCCAAGCAGAGACTGATGAGAATCACTTTCATTGAAAGGGGTTGCCAAGCTTCCAAAACACTACGAGTTTCCCGAAATCTCAGCAAATATTTTTTCACCCAATCTTGATGATACTTGCAGGTAATGATCAGTACACCAGTCCCACGTGGCTGACCAAATTTCGTTCTTCTAGGTTAAACTGTTCCTTTGCAATGAGAGTTTTCATGTTTAGGTTTCACTCTGTTTTCTCCTATATGGATACATGTAGTTGGAACTCTAAATCAAACACGGTATGGCTAGCTCTTTGAAACTTGGCACAATAATGTAGTTCCACGTTCTATGGCTATGGTTTGTGTCCTATGGAAGTAGCCTAAAGCAGAGACTGACGAGAATCACTTTCATTGAAAGGGGTTACCAAGGTTCCAAAAAATACGAGTTTCCTGAAATCTCAGCAAACATTTTTTCACCCAATCTTGATGATACTTGCAGGTAATGATCAGTACACCAGTCCCACTTGGCTGACAAAATTTCGTTCTTCTAGGTTAACCTTTCCTTTGCAGTAACCGTTTTCATGTTTAGGTTTCACTCTGTTTTCTCCTATATGGATACATGTAGTTGGAACTCTAAAACAAACACGGTTTGTGCTAGCTCTTTGAAACTTGGCACAATAATGTAGTTCCAAGTTATATGGCTATGGTTTGTGTCCTATGGAAGTAGCCCCAAGCAGAGACTGACGAGAATCACTTTCATTGAAAGGGGTTGCCAAGCTTCCAAAAAACTACGAGTTTCCTGAAATCTCAGCAAATATTTTTTCACCCAATCTTGATGATACTTGCAGGTAATGATCAGTACACCAGTCCCACTTGGCTCACCGAATTTCGTTCTTCTAGGTTAAACCGTTCCTTTGCAGTAACCGTTTTCATGTTTAGGTTTCACTCTGTTTTCTCCTATATGGATACATGTAGTGGAACTCTAAATCAAACACGGTTTGTGCTAGCTCTTTGAAACTTGGCACAATAATATAGTTCCAAGTTCTATGGCAATGGTTTGTGTCCTATGAAAGTAGCCCCAAGCAGAGACTGACGAGAATCACTTTCATTGAAAGCGGTTGCCAAGCTACCAAAAAACAACGAGTTTCCGGAAATCTCAGTAAACATTTATCACCCAATCGTGATGATACTTGCAGGTAATGATCACTACACCAATCCCACTTGGCTCACCAAATTTCGTTCTTCTAGGTTTAAACCTTTCCTTTGCAGTAACCGTTTTCATGTTTAGGTTTCACTCTGTTTTGTCATACATGGATACATGTAGTTGGAACTCTAAATCAAACACGGTTTGTGCTAGCTCTTTGAAACTTGACACAATAATGTAGTTCCAAGTTCTATGGCTATGGTTTTTGTCCTATGGAAGTAGCCCCAAGCAGAGACTGACGAGAATCACTTTCATTGAAAGGGGTTGCCAAGCTTCCAAAAAACTACGAGTTTCCTGAAATCTCAGCAAATATTTTTTGACCCAATCATGATGATACTTGCAGGTAATGATCAGTACACCAGTCCCACTTGGCTCACCAAATTTCGTTCTTCTAGGTTAAACCTTGCCTTTGCAGTAACCGTTTTTATGTTTAGGTTTCACTCTGTTTTCTCCTATATGGATACATGTAGTTGGAACTCTAAATCAAACACGGTTTGTGCTAGCTCTTTGAAACTTGGCACAATAATATAGTTCCAAGTTCTATGGCAATGGTTTGTGTCCTATGAAAGTAGCCCCAAGCAGAGACTGACGAGAATCACTTTCATTGAAAGGGGTTGCCAAGCTACCAAAAAACTACGAGTTTCCGGAAATCTCAGTAAACATTTTTTCACCCAATCTTTATGATACTTGCAGGTAATGATCAGTACACCAATCCCACTTGGCTCACCAAATTTTGATCTTCTAGGTTAAACCGTTTTTTTGCAGTAACCGTTTTCATGTTTAGGATTCACTCTGTTTTGTCATACATGGATACATGTAGTTGGAACTCTAAATCAAACACGGTTTGTGCTAGCTCTTTGAAACTTGACACAGTAATGTAGTTCCAAGTTCTATAGCTATGGTTTTTGTCCTATGGAAGTAGCCCCAAGCAGAGACTGACGAGAATCACTTTCATTGAAAGGGGTTGCCAAGCTTCCAAAAAACTACGAGTTTCCTGAAATCTCAGCAAACATTTTTTGACCTAATCATGATGATACTTGCAGGTAATGAATCAGTACACCAGTCCCACGTGGCTGACCAAATTTCGTTCTTCTAGGTTAAACTGTTCCTTTGCAGAAACAGTTTTCATGTTTAGGTTTCACTCTGTTTTCTCCTATATGTATACATGTAGTTGGAACTCTGAATCAAACACGGTTTTTGCTAGCTCTTTGAAACTTGACACAATAATGTACTTCAAAGTTCTTTGGCTATGGTTTGTGTCCTATGGAAATAGCCCCAAGCAGGGACTGACGAGGAATCACTTTCATTGAAAGGGGTTGCCAAGCTTCCAAAAAACTACGAATTTCATGAAATCTCAGCAAACATTTTTTCACCCAATCTTGATGATACTTGCAGGTAATGATCACTACACCAATCCCACTTGGCTCACCAAATTTCGTTCTTCTAGGTTAAACCGTCCTTTGCAGTAACCGTTTTCATGTTTAGGTTTCACTCTGTTTTCTCCTATATGGATACATGTAGTTGGAACTCTAAATCACACACGGTTTGTGCTAGCTCTTTGAAACTTGGCAAAATAATGTAGCTCCACGTTCTATGGCTATGGTTTGTGTCCTATGGAAGTAGCCCCAAGCAGAGACTGACGAGAATCACTTTCATTGAAAGGGGTTGCCAAGCTTCCAAAAAACTACGAGTTTCCTGAAATCTAAGCAAACATTTTTTCACCCAATCTTGATGATTCTTGCAAGTAATGATCAGTACACCAGTCGCACTTGGCTGACAAAATTTTGTTTTTCTAGGTTTAAACCGTTCCTTTGCAGTAACCGTTTTCATGTTTAGGTTTCACTCTGTTTTCTCCTATATGGATACATGTAGTTGGAACTCTAAATCAAACACAGTTTGTGCTAGCTCTTTGAAACTTGGCACAATAATGTAGTTTCAAGTTCTATGGCTATGGTTTTTGTCCTATGGAGGTTGCCTCAAGCAGAGACTGACGAGAATCACTTTCATTGAAAGGGGTTGCCAAGCTTCCAAAAAACTACGAGTTTCCTGAAATCTCAGCAAACATTTTTTCACCCAATCGTGATGATACTTGCAGGTAATGATCAGGACACCATTCCCACGTGGCTGACCAAATTTCGTTCTTCTAGGTTAAACTGTTCCTTTGCAATAACAGTTTTCCTGTTTAGGTTTCACTCTGTTTTCTCCTATATGGATAAATGTATTTGGAACTCTAAATCAAACACGGTTTTTGCTAGCTCTTTGAATCTTGACACAATAATGTAGTTCCAATTTCTATGGCTATGGTTTGTGTCCTATGTAAGTAGCCCCAAGCAGAGACTGACGAGAATCACTTTCATTGAATGGGGTTGCCAAGCTTCCAAAAAACTACGAGTTTCCTGAAATCTCAGCAAACATTTTTTCACCCAATCTTGATGATACTTGCAGGTAATGATCAGTACACCAGTCCCACTTGGCTGACAAAATTTCGTTCTTCTAAGTTAAACCGTTTCCTTTGCAGTAACCGTTTTCATGTTTAGGTTTCACTCTGTTTTCTCCTATATGGATACATGTAGTTGGCACTCTAAATCAAACACGGTTTGGGCTAGCTCTTTGAAACTTGACACAATAATGTAGTTCCAAGTTCTATGGCTATGGTTTTTTGTCCTATGGAAGTAGCCCCAAGCAGAGACTGACGAGAATCACTTTCATTGAAAGGGGTTGCCAAGCTTCCAAAAAACTACGAGTTTCCTGAAATCTCAGCAAACACTTTTCACCCAAACTTGATGATAATTGCAGGTAATGATCAGTACACCAGTCCCACTTAGCTGACCAAATTTCGTTCTTCTAGGTTTAACCTTTCCTTTGCAGTAACCGTTTTCATGTTTAGGTTTCACTCTGTTTTCTCCTATATGGATACATGTAGTTGGAACTCTAAATCAAACACGGTTTTTGCTAGCACTTTGAAACTTGGCAAAATAATGTAGTTCCAAGTTCTATTGCTATGGTTTGTGTCCTATGGAAGTAGCCCCAAGCAGAGACTGACGAGAATCACTTTCATTGAAAGGGGTTTCCAAGCTTCCAAAAAACTACGAGTTTCCGGAAATCTCAGCAATCATTTTTTCCCCCAATCTTTATGATACTTGTAGGTAATGATCAGTACACCAATCCCACTTGGCTCACCAAATTTCGTTCTTCTAGGTTAAACCGTTGCTTTGCAGTAACCGTTTTCATGTTTAGGTTTCACTCTGTTTTCTCCTATATGGATACATGTAGTTGGAACTCTAAATCAAACACGGTTTGTGCTAGCTCTTTGAAACTTGGCACAATAATGTAGTTCCAAGTTCTATGGCTATGGTTTGTGTCCTATCGAAGTAGCCCCAAGCAGAGACTGACAAGAATCACTTTCATTGAAAGGGGTTGCCAAGCTTCCAAAAAACTACGTGTTTCCTGAAATCTCAGCAAATATTTTTTGACCTAATCATGATGGTACTTGCAGGTAATGATCAGTACACCAGTCCCACGTGGCTGACAAATTTCGTTCTTCTAGGTTAAACTGTTCCTTTGCAATAACAGTTTTCATATTTAGGTTTCACTCTGTTTTCTCCTATATGGATACATGTATTTGGAACTCTAAATCAAACACGGTTTTTGCTAGCTCTTTGAAACTTGACATAATAATGTACTTCCAAGTTCTATGGCTATGGTTTTTGTCCTATGGAAATAGCCCCAAGCAGAGACTGACGAGAATCACTTTCATTGAAAGGGGTTGCCAACCTTCCAAAAAACTACGAGTTTCCTGAAATCTCAGCAAACATTTTTTCACCCAATCTTGATGATACTTGCAGGTAATGATTAGTACAACAGTCCCACTTGGCTCACCAAATTTCGTTCTTCTAGGTTAAACAGTTCCTTTGCAGTAACCGTTTTCATGTTTAGGTTTCACTCTGTTTTCTCCTATATGGATACATGTAGTTGGAACTCTAAATCAAACACGGTTTGTGCAAGCTCTTTGAAACTTGACACAGTAATGTAGTTCCAAGTTCTATGGCTATGGTTTTTGTTCTATGGAAGTAGCCCCAAGCAGAGTGACGAGAATCACTTTCATTGAAAGGGGTTGCCAAGCTTCCACAAAACTACGAGTTTCCTGAAATGTCAGCAAATATTTTTTGACCCAATCATCATGATACTTGCAGGTAATGAGCAGTACACCAGTCCCACTTGGCTCACCAAATTTCGTTCTTCTAGGTTAAACCTTCCCTTTGCAGTAACCGTTTTTATGTTTAGGTTTCACTCTGTTTTCTCCTATATGGATACATGTAGTTGGAAGTCTAAATCAAACACGGTTTGTGCTAGCTCTTTGAAACTTGGCACAATAATGTAGTTCCAATTTATATGGCTATGGTTTGTGTCCTATGGAAGTAGCCCCAAGCAGAGACTGACGAGAATCACTTTCATTGAAAGGGGTTGCCAAGCTTCCAAAAAACTACGAGTTTCCTGAAATCTCAGCAAATATTTTTTGACCCAATCATGATGATACTTGCAGGTAATGATCAGTACACCAGTCCCACTTGGCTCACCAAATTTCGTTCTTCTAGGTTAAACCGTTCCTTTGCAGTAACCGTTTTCATGTTTAGGTTTCACTCTATTTTCTCCTATATGGATACATGTAGTTGGAACTCTAAATCAAACACGGTTTGTGCTAGCTCTTTGAAACTTGGCACAATAATATAGTTCCAAGTTCTATGGCAATGGTTTGTGTCCTATGAAAATAGCTCCAAGCAGAGACTGACGAGAATCACTTTCATTGAAAGCGGTTGCAAATCTACCAAAAAACAACGAGTTTCCGGAAATCTCAGTAAACATTTTTTCACCCAATCGTGATGATACTTGCAGGTAATCATCAGTACACCAATCCCACTTGGCTCACCAAATTTCGATCTTCTAGGTTAAACCGTTCCTTTGCAGTAACAGTTTTCATGTTTAGGTTTCACTCTGTTTTCTCCTATATGGATACATGTATTTGGAACTCTAAATCAAACACGGTTTGTGCTAGCTCTTTGAAACTTGGCACAATAATGTAGTTCCAAGTTCTATGGCTATGTTTGTGTCCTATGGAAGTAGCCCCAAGCAGAGATTGACGAGAATCACTTTCATTGAAAGTGGTTGCCAAGCTTCCCAAATACTACGAGTTTCCCGAAATCTCAGCAAACAGTTTTTCACCCAATCTTGATGATACTTGCAGTTAATGATCAGTACACCAGTCCCACTTGGCTGAGAAAATTTCGTTCTTCTAGGTTAAACCTTTCCTTTGCAGTAACCGTTTTCATGTTTAGGTTTCACTCTGTTTTCTCCTATATGGATACATGTAGTTGGAACTCTAAATCAAACACGGTTTTTGCTAGCACTTTGAAACTTGGCACAATAATGTAGTTCCAAGTTCTATGGCTATGGTTTGTGTCCTATGGAAGTAGCCCCAAGCAGAGACTGACGAGAATCACTTTCATTGAAAGGGGTTGCCAACCTTCCAAAAAACTACGAGTTTCCGGAAATCTCAGCAATCATTTTTTCACCCAATCTTTATGATACTTGCACGTAATGATCAGTACACCAGTCCCACTTGGCTCACCAAATTTCCTTCTTCTAGGTTAAACCTTTCCTTTGCAGTAACCGTTTTCATGTTTAGGTTTCACTCTGTTTTCTCCTATATGGATACATGTATTTGGAACTCTAAATCAAACACGGTTTGTGCTAGCTCTTTGAAACTTGACACAGTAATGTAGTTCCAAGTTCTATAGCTATGGTTTTTGTCCTATGGAAGTAGCCCCAAGCAAAGACTGACGAGAATCACTTTCATTGAAAGGGGTTGCCAAGCTTCCAAAAAACTACGAGTTTCCTGAAATCTCAGCAAATATTTTTTGACCCAATCATGATGATGCTTGCAGGTAATGATCAGTACACCAGTCCCACTTGGCTGACCAAATTTCGTTCTTCTAGGTTAAACCTTGCCTTTGCAGTAACCTTTTTTATGTTTAGGTTTCACTCTGTTTTCTCCTATATGGATACATGTAGTTGGAACTCTAAATCAAACAGGGTTTGTGCTAGCTCTTTGAAACTTGGCACAATAATATAGTTCCAAGTTCTATGGCAATGGTTTGTGTCCTATGAAAGTAGCCCCAAGCAGAGACTGACGAGAATCACTTTCATTGAAAGCGGTTGCCAAGCTACCAAAAAACAACGAGTTTCCGGAAATCTCAGTAAACATGTATCACCCAATCGTGATGATACTTGCAGGTAATGATCAGTACACCAATCCCACTTGGCTCACCAAATTTCGTTCTTCTAGGTTAAACCTTTCCTATGCAGTAACCGTTTTCATGTTTAGGTTTCACTCTGTTTTGTCATACATGGATACATGTAGTTGGAACTCTAAATCAAACACGGTTTGTGCTAGCTCTTTGAAACTTGACACAGTAATGTAGTTCCAAGTTCTATGGCTATGGTTTTTGTCCTATGGAAGTAGCCCCAAGCAGAGACTGACGAGAATCACTTTCATTGAAAGGGGTTGCCAAGCTTCCAAAACACTACGAGTTTCCTGAAATCTCAGCAAATATTTTTTGTCCCAATCGTGATGATACTTGCAGGTAATGATCAGTACACCAATCCCACTTGGCTCACCAAATTTCGATCTTCTACGTTAAACCGTTCCTTTGCAGTAACCGTTTTCATGTTTAGGTTTCACTATTTTCTCCTATATGGATACATGTAGTTGGAACTCTAAATCAAACACGGTTTGTGCTAGCTGTTTGAAACTTGGCAAAATAATGCAGTTCCAAGTTCTATGGCTATGGTTTGTGTCCGATGGAAGTAGCCCCAAGCAGAGACTGAGGAGAATCACTTTCATTGAAAGGGGTTTCCAAGCTTCCAATAAACTATGAGTTTCCTGAAATCTCAGCAAACATTTTTTCTCCCAAACTTTGATACTTCCATTTAATGATCAGTACACCAGTCCCACTTGGCTGACAAAATTTCGTTCTTCTAGGTTAAACCTTTCCTTTGCAGTAACCGTTTTCATGTTTAGGTTTCACTCTGTTTTCTCCTATATGGATACATGTAGTTGGAACTCTAAATCAAACACGGTTTGTGCTAGCTCTTTGAAACTTGGCACAATAATGTAGTTCCAAGTTCTATGGCTATGGTTTGTGTCCTATGGAAGTAGCTCCAAGCAGAGACTGATGAGAATCACTTTCATTGAAAGGGGTTGCCAAGCTTCCAAAATACTACGAGTTTCCCGAAATCTCAGCAAACATTTTTTCACCCAATCTTGATGATACTTGCAGAAAATGATCAGTATACCAGTCCCACGTGGCTGACCAAATTTCGTTCTTCTAGGTTAAACTGTTCCTTTGCAATGACAGTTTTCATGTTTAGGTTTCACTCTGTTTTCTCCTATATGGATACATGTAGGTGGAACTCTAAATCAAACACGGTATGGACTAGCTCTTTGAAACTTGGCACAATAATGTAGTTCCACGTTCTATGGCTATGGTTTGTGTCCTATGGAAGTTGCCTAAAGCAGAGACTGACGAGAATCACTTTCATTGAAAGGGGTTACCAAGGTTCCAAAAAAATACGAGTTTCCTGAAATCTCAGCAAACATTTTTTAACCCAATCTTGATGATACTTTCAGGTAATGATCAGTACACCAGTCCCACTTGGCTGACAAAATTTCGTTCTTCTAGGTTAAACCGTTCCTTTGCAGTAACCGTTTTCATGTTTAGGTTTCACTCTGTTTTCTCCTATATGGATACATGTAGTTGGAACTCTAAATCAAACACGGTTTGTGCTAGCTCTTTGAAACTTGGCACAATAATGTAGTTCCAAGTTCTATGGCTATGGTTTTTGTCCTATGGAAGTAGCCCCAAGCAGAGACTGACGAGAATCACTTTCATTGAAAGGGGTTGCCAAGCTTCCAAAAAACTACGAGTTTCCTGAAATCTCAGCAAACATTTTTTCACCCAATCGGGATGATAATTGCTGGTAATGATCAGTACAGCAGTCCCACATGGCTCACCAAATTTCGTTCTTCTAGGTTAAACCATTCCTTTGCAGTAACCGTTTTCATGTTTAGGTTTCACTCTGTTTTCTCCTATATGGATACATGTAGTTGGAACTCTAAATCAAACACGGTTTGTGCTAGCTCTTTGAAACTTGGCACAATAATGTAGTTCCAAGTTCTATGGCTATGGTTTGTGTCCTATGGAAGTAGCCCCAAGCAGAGACTGACGAGAATCACTTTCATTGAAAGTGGTTGCCAAGCTTCCAAAAAAGTACGAGTTTCCTGAAATCTCAGCAAACATTTTTTGACCTAATCATGATGATACTTGCAGGTAATGATCAGTACACCAGTCCCACGTGGCTGACCAAATTTCGTTCTTCTAGGTTAAACTGTTCCTTTGCAATAACAGTTTTCATGTTTAGGTTTCACTCTGTTTTCTCCTATATGGATACATGTATTTGGAACTCTAAATCAAACACGGTTTTTGCTAGCTCTTTGAAACTTGACACAATAATGTACTTCCAAGTTCTATGGCTATGGTTTGTGTCCTATGGAAATAGCCCCAAGCAGGGACTGACGAGAATCACTTTCATTGAAAGGGGTTGCCAAGCTTCCAAAAAACTACGAGTTTCATCAAATCTCAGCAAACATTTTTTCACCCAATCTTGATGATACTTGCAGGTAATGATCAGTACACCAATCCCACTTGGCTCACCAAATTTCGTTCTTCTAGGTTAAACCGTTCCTTTGCAGTAACCGTTTTCATGTTTAGGATTCACTCTGTTTTCTCCTATATGGATACATGTATTTGGAACTCTAAATCAAACACGGTATGGGCTAGCTCTTTGAAACTTGGCACAATAATGTAGTTCCACGTTCTATGGCTATGGTTTGTGTCCTATGGAAGTAGCCCCAAGCAGAGACTGACGAGAATCACTTTCATTGAAAGGGTTGCCAAGCTTCCAAAAAACTACGAGTTTCCTGAAATCTCAGCAAACATTTTTTCACCCAAATTTGATGATACTTACAGGTAATGATCAGTACAACAGTCGCACGTGGCTGACCAAATTTCGTTCTTCTAGGTTAAACTGTTCCTTTGCAATAACAGTTTTCATGTTTAGGTTTCACTCTGTTTTCTCCTATATTGATACATGTATTTGGAACTCTAAATCAAACACGGTTTTTGCTAGCTCTTTGAAACTTGGCACAATAATGTAGTTCCAAGTTATATGGATATGGTTTTTGTCCTATGGAAGTAGCCCCAATCAGAGACTGATGAGATCACTTTCATTGAAAGCGGTTGCCAAGCTTCCAAAAAACTACGAGTTTCCTGAAATCTCAGCAAACATTTTTTCACCCAATCTTGATGATACTTGCAGGTAATGATCAGTACACCAGTCCCACTTGGCTCACCAAATTTCGTTCTTCTAGGTTAAACTGTTCCTTTGCAGTAACCGTTTTCATGTTTAGGTTTCACTCTGTTTTCTCCTATATGGATACATGTAGTTGGAACTCTAAATCAAACACGGTTTGTGATAGCTCTTTGAAACTAGGCACAATAATGTAGTTCCAAGTTCTATGGCTATGGTTTTTGTCCTATGGAAGTAGCCCCAAGCAGAGACTGACGAGAATCACTTTCATTGAAAGGGGTTGCCAAGCTTCCAAAAAACTACGAGTTTCCTGAAATCTCAGCAAACATTTTTTCACCCAATCTTGATGATACTTGCAGGTAATGATCAGTACACCAGTCCCACGTGGCTCAACAAATTTCGTTCTTCTAGGTTAAACCATTCCTTTGCAGTAACCCTTTTCATGTTTAGGTTTCACTCTGTTTTCTCCTATATGGATACATGTAGTTGGTACTCTACATCAAACACGGTTTGTGCTAGCACTTTGAAACTTGGCACAATAATGTAGTTCCAAGTTCTATGGCTATGGTTTGTGTCCTATGGAAGTAGCCCCAAGCAGAGACTGACGAGAATCACTTTCATTGAAACGGGTTGCCAACCTTCCAAAAAACTACGAGTTTCCTGAAATCTCAGCAAACATTTTTTGACCTAATCATGATGATACTTGCAGGTAATGATCAGTACACCAGTCCCACGTGGCTGACCAAATATCCTTCTTCTAGGTTAAACTGTTCCTTTGCAATAACAGTTTTCATGTTTAGGTTTCACTCTGTTTTCTCCTATATGGATACATGTATTTGGAACTCTAAATCAAACACGGTTTTTGCTAGCTCTTGGAAACTTGGCACAATAATGTAGTTCCAAGTTCTATGGCTATGGTTTGTGTCCTATGGAAGTAGCCCCAAGCAGAGACTGACGAGAATCACTTTAATTGAAAGGGGTTGCCAAGATACCAAAAAACTACGAGTTTCCTGAAATCTCAGCAAACATTTTTTCACCCAGTCTTGATGATACTTGCAGGTAATGATCAGTACACCGGTCCCACTTGGCTCACCAAATTTCGTTCTTCTAGGTTAAACCTTGCCTTTGCAGTAACCGTTTTTATGTTTAGGTTTCACTCTGTTTTCTCCTATATGGATACATGTAGTTGGTACTCTAAATCAAACACGGTTTTTGCTAGCTCTTTGAAACTTGACACAATAATGTACTTCCAAGTTCTATGGCTATGGTTTGTGTCCTATGGAAATAGCCCCAAGCAGAGACTGACGAGAATCACTTTCATTGAAAGGGGTTGCCAAGCTTCCAAAAAACTACGAGTTTCCTGAAATCTCAGCAAACATTTTTTCACCCAATCTTGATGACACTTGCAGGTAATGATCAGTACACCAGTCCCACTTGGCTGACAAAATTTCGTTCTTCTAGGTTAAACCGTTCCTTTGCAGTAACCGTTTTCATGTTTAGGTTTCACTCTGTTTTCTCCTATATGGATACATGTAGTTGGAACTCTAAATCAAACACGGTTTGTGCTAGCTCTTTGAAACTTGGCACAATAATGTAGTTCCAAGTTCTATGGCTATGGTTTTTGTCCTATGGAAGTAGCCCCAAGCAGAGACTGACGAGAATCACTTTCATTGAAAGGGGTTGCCAAGCTTCCAAAGAACTACGAGTTTCCTGAAATCTCAGCAAACATTTTTTCACCCAATCTTGATGATACTTGCAGGTAATGATCAGTACACCAGTCCCACGTGGCTCAACAAATTTCGTTCGTCTAGGTTAAACCATTCCTTTGCAGTAACCCTTTTCATGTTTAGGTTTCACTCTGTTTTCTCCTATATGGGTACATGTAGTTGGTACTCTAAATCAAATACGGTTTGTGCTAGCACTTTGAAACTTGGCACAATAATGTAGTTCCAAGTTCTATGGCTACGGTTTGTGTCCTATGGAAGTAGCCCCAAGCAGAGACTGACGAGAATCACTTTCATTGAAAGAGGTTGCCAAGCTTCCAAAAAACTACGAGTTTCCTGAAATCTCAGCAAACATTTTTTCACCCTATCTTGATGATACTTGCAGGTAATGATCAGTACACCAGTCTCACTTGGCTGACCAAGTTTCGTTCTTCTAGGTTAAACCTTTGCTTTGCAGTAACCGTTTTCATGTTTAGGTTTCACTCTGTTTTCTCCTATATGGATACATGTAGTTGGAACTCGAAATCAAACACGGTTTGTGCTACCTCTTTGTAACTTGGCACAATAATGTAGTTCCAAGTTCTATGGCTATGGTTTGTTTCCTATGGAAGTAGCCCCAAGCAGAGACTGACGAGAATCACTTTCATTGAAAGGGGTTGCCAAGCTTCCAAAAAACTACGAGTTTCCTGAATTCTGAGCAAATATTTTTTCACCCAATCTTGATGATACTTGCTAGTAATGATCAGTACACCAGTCCCACTTGGCTCACCAAATTTCGTTCTTCTAGGTTAAACCATTCCTTTGCAGTAACCGTTTTCATGTTTAGGTTTCACTCTGTTTTCTCCTATATGGATACATGTAGTTGGAACTCTAAATCAAACACGGTTTGTGCTAGCTCTTTGAAACTTGGCACAATAATGTAGTTCCAGGTTCTATGCCTATGGTTGGTGTCCTATGGAAGTAGCCCCAAGAGACTGACGAGAATCACTTTCATTGAAAGGGGTTGCCAAGCTTCCAAAAACTACGAGTTTCCTGAAATCTAGGCAAACATTTTTTCACCCAATCTTGATGATACTTCCATTTAATGATCAGTACACCAATCACACTAGGCTCACCAAATTTCGTTCTTCTAGGTTAAACCGTTCCTTTGCAGTAACCGTTTTCATGTTTAGGTTCCACTCTGTTTTCTCCTATACGGATACATGTATTTGGAACTCTAAATCAAACACGGTTAGTGCTACCTCTTTGAAACTTGCAAAATAATGTAGTTCCAAGTTCTATCGCTATGGTTTGTGTCTTATGGAAGTAGCCCCAAGCAGAGACTGACGAGAATCACTTTCATTGAAAGGGGTTGCCAAGCTTCCAAAAAACTACGAGTTTCCTGAAATCTCAGCAAACATTTTTTCACCCAATCTTGATGATACTTGCAGGTAATGATCAGTACACCAGTCCCACGTGCCTCACCAAATTTCGTTGTTCTAGGTTAAACCGCTCCTTTGCAGTAACCGTTTTCATGTTTAGGTTTCACTCTGTTTTCTCCTATATGGATACATGTATTTGGAACTCTAAATCAAACACGGTTTGTGCTAGCTCTTTGAAACTTGGCACAATAATGTAGTTCCAAGTTCTATGGCTATGGTTTTTGTCCTTTGGAAGTAGCCCCAAGCAGAGACTGACGAGAATCACTTTCATTGAAAGGGGTTTCCAAGCTTCCAAAAAACTACGAGTTTCCTGAAATCTCAGCAAACATTTTGTCACCCAATCTTGATGATACTTGCAGGTAATGATCAGTACACCAGTCCCACGTGGCTCAACAAATTTCGTTCTTCTAGGTTAAACCATTCCTTTGCAGTAACCCTTTTCATGTTTAGGTTTCACTCTGTTTTCTCCTATATGGATACATGTAGTTGGTACTCTAAATCAAACACGGTTTGTGCTAGCACTTTGAAACTTGGCACAATAATGTAGTCCAAGTTCTATGGCTATGGTTTGTGTCCTATGGAAGTAGCCCCAAGCAGAGACTGACGAGAATCACTTTCATTGAAACGGGTTGCCAACCTTCCAAAAAAGTACGAGTTTCCTGAAATCTCAGCAAACATTTTTTGACCTAATCATGATGATACTTGCAGGTAATGATCAGTACACCAGTCCCACGTGGCTGACCAAATATCCTTCTTCTAGGTTAAACTGTTCCTTTGCAATAACAGTTTTCATGTTTAGGTTTCACTCTGTTTTCTCCTATATGGATACATGTATTTGGAACTCTAAATCAAACACGGTTTTTGCTAGCTCTTGGAAACTTGGCACAATAATGTAGTTCCAAGTTCTATGGCTATGGTTTGTGTCCTATGGATGTAGCCCCAAGCAGAGACTGACGAGAATCACTTTAATTGAAAGGGGTTGCCAAGATACCAAAAAACTACGAGTTTCCTGAAATCTCAGCAAATATTTTTTCACCCAATCTTGATGATACTTGCAGGTAATGATCAGTACACCGGTCCCACTTGGCTCACCAAATTCCGTTCTTCTAGGTTAAACCTTGCCTTTGCAGTAACCGTTTTTATGTTTAGGTTTCACTCTGTTTTCTCCTATATGGATACATGTAGTTGGTACTCTAAATCAAACACGGTTTTTGCTAGCTCTTTGAAACTTGACACAATAATGTACTTCCAAGTTCTATGGCTATGGTTTGTGTCCTATGGAAATAGCCCCAAGCAGAGACTGACGAGAATCACTTTCATTGAAAGGGGTTGCCAAGCTTCCAAAAAACTACGAGTTTTCTGAAATCTCAGCAAACATTTTTTCACCCAATCTTGATGATACTTGCAGGTAATGATCAGTACACCAATCCCACTTGGCTCACCAAATTTCGTTCTTCTAGGTTAAACCGTTCCTTTGCAGTAACCGTTTTCATATTTAGGTTTCACTCTGTTTTCTCCTATATGGATACATGTAGTTGGAACTCTAAATCAAACACGGTATGGGATAGCTCTTTGAAACTTGGCACAATAATGTAGTTCCACGTTCTATGGCTATGGTTTGTGTCCTATGGAAGTAGCCTAAAGCAGAGACTGACGAGAATCACTTTCATTGAAAGGGTTGCCAAGCTTCCAAAAAACTACGAGTTTCCCGAAATCTCAGCAATCATTTTTTCACCCAATCTTGATGATACTTGCAGTTAATGATCAGTACACCAGTCCCACTTGGCTGACAAAATTTCGTACTTCTAGGTTAAACCTTTCCTTTGCAGTAACCGTTTTCATGTTTAGGTTTCACTCTGTTTTCTCCTATATGGATACATGTAGTTGGAACTCAAAATCAAACACGGTTTGTACTAGCTCTTTGAAACTTGACACAGTAATGTAGTTCCAAGTTCTATGGCTATGGTTTTTGTCCTATGGAAGTAGCCCCAAGCAGAGACTGACGAGAATCACTTTCATTGAAAGGGGTTGCCAAGCTTCCAAAAAACTACGAGTTTCCTGAAATCTCAGCAAATATTTTTTGACCCAATCATGATGATACTTGCAGGTAATGATCAGTACACCAGTCCCACTTGGCTCACCAAATTTCGTTCTTCTAGGTTAAACCTTGCCTTTGCAGTAACCGTTTTTATGTTCAGGTTTCACTCTGTTTTCTCCTATATGGATACATGTAGTTGGAACTCTAAATCAAACACGGTTTGTGCTAGCTCTTTGAAACTTGGCACAATAATACAGTTCCAAGTTCTATGGCAATGGTTTGTGTCCTATGAAAGTAGCCCCAAGCAGAGACTGAAGAGAATCACTTTCATTGAAAGCGGTTGCCAAGCTACCAAAAACAACGAGTTTCCGGAAATCTCAGTAAACATTTTTTCACCCAATCGTGATGATACTTGCAGGTAATGATCAGTACACCAATCCCACTTGGCTCACCAAATTTCGATCTTCTAGGTTAAACCGTTCCTTTGCAGTAACCGTTTTCATGTTTAGGATTCACTCTGTTTTCTCCTATATGGATACATGTATTTGGAACTCTAAATCAAACACGGTTTGTGCTAGCTCTTTGATACTTGGCACAATAATGTAGTTCCAAGTTCTATGGCTATGGTTTGTGTCCTATGGAAGTAGCCCCAAGCAGAGACTGATGAGAATCACTTTCATTGAAAGCGGTTGCCAAGCTTCCAAAAACTACGAGTTTCCTGACATCTCAGAAAACATTTTTCACCCAGTCTTGATGATACTTGCAGGTAATGATCAGTACACCAGTCCCACTTGGCTCACAAAATTTCGTTCTTCCAGGTTAAACCGTTCCTTTGCAGTAAACGTTTCATGTTTAAGGTTTCACTTTGTTTTCTCCTATATGGATACATGTAGTTGGAACTCTAAATCAAACACGGTTTGTGCTAGCTCTTTGAAACTTGGCACAATAATGTAGTTCCATGTTCTATGGCTATGGTTTTTGTCCTATGGATGTAGCCCCAAGCAGAGACTGACGAGAATCACTTTCATTGAAAGGGGTTGCCAAGCTTCCAAAGAACTACGAGTTTCCTGAAATCTCAGCAAACATTTTTTCACCCAATCTTGATGATACTTGCAGGTAATGATCAGTACACCAGTCCCACGTGGCTCAACAAATTTCGTTCTTCTAGGTCAAACCATTCCTTTGGCAGTAACCCTTTTCATGTTTAGGTTTCACTCTGTTTTCTCCTATATGGGTACATGTAGTTGGTACTCTAAATCAAATACGGTTTGTGCTAGCACTTTGAAACTTGGCACAATAATGTAGTTCCAAGTTCTATGGCTATGGTTGGTGTCCTATGGAAGTAGCTCCAAGCAGAGACTGACGAGAATCACTTTCATTGAAACGGGTTGCCAACCTTCCAAAAAACTACGAGTTTCCTGAAATCTCAGCAAACATTTTTTGACCTAATCATGATGATACTTGCAGGTAATGATCAGTACACCAGTCCCACGTGGCTGACCAAATATCGTTCTTCTAGGTTAAACTGTTCCTTTGCAATAACAGTTTTCATGTTTAGGTTTCACTCTGTTTTCTCCTATATGGATACATGTATTTGGAACTCTAAATCAAACACGGTTTTTGCTAGCTCTTTGAAACTTGACACAATAATGTACTTCCATGTTCTATGGCTATTGTTTGTGTCCTATGGAAATAGCCCCAAGCAGAGACTGACGAGAAACACTTTCATTGAAAGGGGTTGCCAAGCTTCCAAAAAACTACGAGTTTCATGAAATCTCAGCAAACATTTTTTCACCCAATCTTGATGATACTTGCAGGTAATGATCAGTACACCAATCCCACTTGGCTCACCAAATTTCGTTCTTCTAGGTTAAACCGTTCCTTTGCAGTAACCGTTTTCATGTTTAGGATTCACTCTGTTTTCTCCTATATGGATACATGTATTTGGAACTCTAAATCAAACACGGTTTGTGCTAGCTCTTTGATACTTGGCACAATAATGTAGTTCCAAGTTCTATGGTTATGGTTTGTGTCCTATGGAAGTAGCCCCAAGCAGAGACTGATGAGAATCACTTTCATTGAAAGCGGTTGCCAAGCTTCCAAAAAACTACGAGTTTCATGAAATCTCAGCAAACATTTTTTTTTCACCCAATCTTGATGATACTTGCAGGTAATGATCAGTACACCAATCCCACTTGGCTCACCAAATTTCGTTCTTCTAGGTTAAACCGTTCCTTTGCAGTAACCGTTTTCATGTTTAGGTTTCACTCTGTTTTCTCCTATATGGATACATGTAGTTGGAACTCTAAATCAAACACGGTATGGGATAGCTCTTTGAAACTTGGCAAAATAATGTAGTTCCACGTTCTATGGCTATGGTTTGTGTCCTATGGAAGTAGCCCCAAGCAGAGACTGACGAGAATCACTTTCATTGAAAGGGTTGCCAAGCTTCCAAAAAACTACGAGTTTCCCGAAATCTCAGCAATCATTTTTTCACCCAATCTTGATGATACTTGCAGTTAATGATCAGTACACCAGTCCCACTTGGCTGACAAAATTTCGTACTTCTAGGTTAAACCTTTCCTTTGCAGTAACCGTTTTCATGTTTAGGTTTCACTCTGTTTTCTCCTATATGGATACATGTAGTTGGAACTCAAAATCAAACACGGTTTGTACTAGCTCTTTGAAACTTGACACAGTAATGTAGTTCCAAGTTCTATGGCTATGGTTTTTGTCCTATGGAAGTAGCCCCAAGCAGAGACTGACGAGAATCACTTTCATTGAAAGGGGTTGCCAAGCTTCCAAAAAACTACGAGTTTCCTGAAATCTCAGCAAATATTTTTTGACCCAATCATGATGATACTTGCAGGTAATGATCAGTACACCAGTCCCACTTGGCTCACCAAATTTCGTTCTTCTAGGTTAAACCTTGCCTTTGCAGTAACCGTTTTTATGTTCAGGTTTCACTCTGTTTTCTCCTATATGGATACATGTAGTTGGAACTCTAAATCAAACACGGTTTGTGCTAGCTCTTTGAAACTTGGCACAATAATACAGTTCCAAGTTCTATGGCAATGGTTTGTGTCCTATGAAAGTAGCCCCAAGCAGAGACTGACGAGAATCACTTTCATTGAAAGCGGTTGCCAAGCTACCAAAAAACAACGAGTTTCCGGAAATCTCAGTAAACATTTTTTCACCCAATCGTGATGATACTTGCAGGTAATGATCAGTACACCAATCCCACTTGGCTCACCAAATTTCGATCTTCTAGGTTAAACCGTTCCTTTGCAGTAACCGTTTTCATGTTTAGGATTCACTCTGTTTTCTCCTATATGGATACATGTATTTGGAACTCTAAATCAAACACGGTTTGTGCTAGCTCTTTGATACTTGGCACAATAATGTAGTTCCAAGTTCTATGGCTATGGTTTGTGTAATATGGAAGTAGCCCCAAGCAGAGACTGATGAGAATCACTTTCATTGAAAGCGGTTGCCAAGCTTCCAAAAAACTACGAGTTTTCTGACATCTCAGAAAACATTTTTTCACCCAATCTTGATGATACTTGCAGGTAATGATCAGTACACCAGTCCCACTTGGCTCACAAAATTTCGTTCTTCCAGGTTAAACCGTTCCTTTGCAGTAACCGTTTTCATGTTTAGGTTTCACTCTGTTTTCTCCTATATGGATACATGTATTTGGAACTCTAAATCAAACACGGTTTGTGCTAGCTCTTTGAAACTTGGCACAATAATGTAGTTCCAAGTTCTATGGCTATGGTTTTTGTCCTATGGAAGTAGCCCCAAGCAGAGACTGACGAGAATCACTTTCATTGAAAGGGGTTGCCAAGCTTCCAAAAAACTACGAGTTCCCTGAAATCTCAGCAAACATTTTTTCACCCAATCTTGATGATACTTGCAGGTAATGATCAGTACACCAGTCCCACGTGGCTCAACAAATTTCGTTCTTCTAGGTTAAACCATTCCTTTGCAGTAACCCTTTTCATGTTTAGGTTTCACTCTGTTTTCTCCTATATGGGTACATGTAGTTGGTACTCTAAATCAAATACGGTTTGTGCTAGCACTTTGAAACTTGGCACAATAATGTAGTTCCAAGTTCTATGGCTATGGTTTGTGTCCTATGGAAGTAGCTCCAAGCAGAGACTGACGAGAATCACTTTCATTGAAACGGGTTGCCAACCTTCCAAAAAACTACGAGTTTCCTGAAATCTCAGCAAACATTTTTTGACCTAATCATGATGATACTTGCAGGTAATGATCAGTACACCAGTCCCACGTGGCTGACCAAATATCGTTCTTCTAGGTTAAACTGTTCCTTTGCAATAACAGTTTTCATGTTTAGGTTTCACTCTGTTTTCTCCTATATGGATACATGTATTTGGAACTCTAAATCAAACACGGTTTTTGCTAGCTCTTTGAAACTTGGCACAATAATGTAGTTCCAAGTTCTATGGCTATGGTTTGTGTCTGATGGAAGTAGCCCCAAGCAGAGACTGACGAGAATCACTTTCATTGAAAGGGGTTGCCAAGCTACCAAAAAACTACGAGTTTCCTGAAATCTCAGCAAACATTTTTTCACCCAATCTTGATGATACTTGCAGGTAATGATCAGGACACCGGTCCCACTTGGCTCACCAAATTTCGTTCTTCTAGGTTAAACCTTGCCTTTGCAGTAACCGTTTTCATGTTTAGGTTTCACTCTGTTTTCTCCTATATGGATACATGTAGTTGGAACTCAAAATCAAACACGGTTTGTGCTAGCTCTTTGAAACTTGACACAGTAATGTAGTTCCAAGTTCTATGGCTATGGTTTTTGTCCTATGGAAGTAGCCCCAAGTAGAGACTGACGAGAATCACTTTCATTGAAAGGGGTTGCCAAGCTTCCAAAAAACTACGAGTTTCCTGAAATCTCAGCAAATATTTTTTGACCCAATCATGATGATACTTGCAGGTAATGATCAGTACACCAGTCCCACTTGGCTCACCAAATTTCGTTCTTCTAGGTTAAACCTTGCCTTTGCAGTAACCGTTTTTATGTTCAGGTTTCACTCTGTTTTCTCCTATATGGATACATGTAGTTGGAACTCTAAATCAAACACGGTTTGTGCTAGCTCTTTGAAACTTTTCACAATAATATAGTTCCAAGTTCTATGGCAATGGTTTGTGTCCTATGAAAGTAGCCCCAAGCAGAGACTGACGAGAATCACTTTCATTGAAAGCGGTTGCCAAGCTACCAAAAAACAACGAGTTTCCGGAAATCTCAGTAAACATTTTTTCACCCAATCGTGATGATACTTGCAGGTAATGATCAGTACACCAATCACACTTGGCTCACCAAATTTCGATCTTCTAGGTTAAACCGTTCCTTTGCAGTAACCGTTTTCATGTTTAGGATTCACTCTGTTTTCTCCTATATGGATACATGTATTTGGAACTCTAAATCAAACACGGTTTGTGCTAGCTCTTTGAAACTTGGCACAATAATGTAGTTCCAAGTTATATGGCTATGGTTTGAGTCCTATGGAAGTAGCCCCAAGCAGAGACTGATGAGATCACTTTCATTGAAAGCGGTTGCCAAGCTTCCAAAAAACTAGGAGTTTCCTGAAATCTCAGCAAACATTTTTTCACCCAATCTTGATGATCCTTGCAGGTAATGATCAGTACACCACTCCCACTTGGCTGACAAAATTTCGTACTTCTAGGTTAAACCGTTCCTTTGCAGTAACCGTTTTCATGTTTAGGTTTCACTCTGTTTTCTCCTATATGGATACATGTAGTTGGAACTCTAAATCAAACACGGTTTGTGATAGCTCTTTGAAACTAGGCACAATAATGTAGTTCCAAGTTCTAGGGCTATGGTTTTTGTCCTATGGAAGTAGCCCCAAGCAGAGACTGACGAGAATCACTTTCATTGAAAGGGGTTGCCAAGCTTCCAAAAAACTACGAGTTTCCTGAAATCTCAGCAAACATTTTTTCACCCAATCTTGATGATACTTGCAGGTAATGATCAGTACACCAGTCCCACGTGGCTCAACAAATTTCGTTCTTCTAGGTTAAACCATTCCTTTGCAGTAACCCTTTTCATGTTTAGGTTTCACTCTGTTTTCTCCTATATGGATACATGTAGTTGGTACTCTAAATCAAACACGGTTTGTGCTAGCACTTTGAAACTTGGCACAATAATGTAGTTCCAAGTTCTATGGCTATGGTTTGTGTCCTATGGAAGTAGCCCCAAGCAGAGACTGACGAGAATCACTTTCATTGAAACGGGTTGCCAACCTTCCAAAAAACTACGAGTTTCCTGAAATCTCAGCAAACATTTTTTGACCTAATCATGATGATACTTGCAGGTAATGATCAGTACACCAGTCCCACGTGGCTGACCAAATATCGTTCTTCTAGGTTAAACTGTTCCTTTGCAATAACAGTTTTCATGTTTAGGTTTCACTCTGTTTTCTCCTATATGGATACATGTATTTGGAACTCTAAATCAAACACGGTTTTTGCTAGCTCTTTCAAACTTGACACAATAATGTACTTCCAAGTTCTATGGCTATGGTTTTTGTCCTATGGAAGTAGCCCCAAGCAGAGACTGACGAGAATCACTTTAATTGAAAGGGGTTGCCAAGATACCAAAAAACTACGAGTTTCCTGAAATCTCAGCAAACATTTTTTCACCCAATCTTGATGATACTTGCAGGTAATGATCAGTACACCGGTCCCACTTGGCTCACCAAATTTCGTTCTTCTAGGTTAAACCTTGCCTTTGCAGTAACCGTTTTTATGTTTAGGTTTCACTCTGTTTTCCCCTATATGGATACAAGTAGTTGGTACTCTAAATCAAACACGGTTTTTGCTAGCTCTTTGAAACTTGACACAATAATGTACTTCCAAGTTCTATGGCTATGGTTTGTGTCCTATGGAAATAGCCCCAAGCAGAGACTGACGAGAATCACTTTCATTGAAAGGGGTTGCCAAGCTTCCAAAAAACTACGAGTTTCCTGAAATCTCAGCAAACATTTTTTCACCCAATCTTGATGATACTTGCAGGTAATGATCAGTACACCAATCCCACTTGGCTCACCAAATTTCGTTCTTCTAGGTTAAACCGTTCCTTTGCAGTAACCGTTTTCATGTTTAGGTTTCACTCTGTTTTCTCCTATATGGATACATGTAGTTGGAACTCTAAATCAAACACGGTATGGGCTAGCTCTTTGAAACTTGGCACAATAATGTAGTTCCACGTTCTATGGCTATGGTTTGTGTCCTATGGAAGTAGCCCCAAGCAGAGACTGACGAGAATCACTTTCATTGAAAGGGGTTGCCAAGCTTCCAAAAAACTACGAGTTTCCCGAAATCTCAGCAATCATTTTTTCACCCAATCTTGATGATACTTGCAGTTAATGATCAGTACACCAGTCCCACTTGGCTGACAAAATTTCGTACTTCTAGGTTAAACCTTTCCTTTGCAGTAACCGTTTTCATGTTTAGGTTTCACTCTGTTTTCTCCTATATGGATACATGTAGTTGGAACTCAAAATCAAACACGGTTTGTACTAGCTCTTTGAAACTTGACACAGTAATGTAGTTCCAAGTTCTATGGCTATGGTTTTTGTCCTATGGAAGTAGCCCCAAGCAGAGACTGACGAGAATCACTTTCATTGAAAGGGGTTGCCAAGCTTCCAAAAAACTACGAGTTTCCTGAAATCTCAGCAAATATTTTTTGACCCAATCATGATGATACTTGCAGGTAATGATCAGTACACCAGTCCCACTTGGCTCACCAAATTTCGTTCTTCTAGGTTAAACGTTGCCTTTGCAGTAACCGTTTTTATGTTCAGGTTTCACTCTGTTTTCTCCTATATGGATACATGTAGTTGGAACTCTAAATCAAACACGGTTTGTGCTAGCTCTTTGAAACTTGGCACAATAATATAGTTCCAAGTTCTATGGCAATGGTTTGTGTCCTATGAAAGTAGCCCCAAGCAGAGACTGACGAGAATCACTTTCATTGAAAGCGGTTGCCAAGCTACCAAAAAACAACGAGTTTCCGGAAATCTCAGTAAACATTTTTTCACCCAATCGTGATGATACTTGCAGGTAATGATCAGTACACCAATCCCACTTGGCTCACCAAATTTCGATCTTCTAGGTTAAACCGTTCCTTTGCAGTAACCGTTTTCATGTTTAGGATTCACTCTGTTTTCTCCTATATGGATACATGTATTTGGAACTCTAAATCAAACACGGTTTGTGCTAGCTCTTTGATACTTGGCACAATAATGTAGTTCCAAGTTCTATGGCTATGGTTTGTGTCCTATGGAAGTAGCCCCAAGCAGAGACTGATGAGAATCACTTTCATTGAAAGCGGTTGCCAAGCTTCCAAAAAAGTACGAGTTTCCTGACATCTCAGAAAACATTTTTTCACCCAATCTTGATGATACTTGCAGGTAATGATCAGTACACCAGTCCCACTTGGCTCACAAAATTTCGTTCTTCCAGGTTAAACCGTTCCTTTGCAGTAACCGTTTTCATGTTTAGGTTTCACTCTGTTTTCTCCTATATGGATACATGTAGTTGGAACTCTAAATCAAACACGGTTTGTGCTAGCTCTTTGAAACTTGGCACAATAATGTATTTCCAAGTTCTATGGCTATGGTTTTTGTCCTATGGAAGTAGCCCCAAGCAGAGACTGACGAGAATCACTTTCATTGAAAGGGGTTGCCAAGCTTCCAAAGAACTACGAGTTTCCTGAAATCTCAACAAACATATTTTCACCCAATCTTGATGATACTTGCAGGTAATGATCAGTACACCAGTCCCACGTGGCTCAACAAATTTCGTTCTTCTAGGTTAAACCATTCCTTTGCAGTAACCCTTTTCATGTTTAGGTTTCACTCTGTTTTCTCCTATATGGGTACATGTAGTTGGTACTCTAAATCAAATACGGTTTGTGCTAGCACTTTGAAACTTGGCACAATAATGTAGTTCCAAGTTCTATGGCTATGGTTTGTGTCCTATGGAATTAGCTCCAAGCAGAGACTGACGAGAATCACTTTCATTGAAACGGGTTGCCAACCTTCCAAAAAACTACGAGTTTCCTGAAATCTCAGCAAACATTTTTTCACCCAATCTTGATGATACTTGCAGGTAATGATCAGTACACCAATCCCACTTGGCTCACCAAATTTCGTTCTTCTAGGTTAAACCGTTCCTTTGCAGTAACCGTTTTCATGTTTAGGATTCACTCTGTTTTCTCCTATATGGATACATGTATTTGGAACTCTAAATCAAACACGGTTTGTGCTAGCTCTTTGATACTTGGCACAATAATGTAGTTCCAAGTTCTATGGCTATGGTTTGTGTAATATGGAAGTAGCCCCAAGCAGAGACTGATGAGAATCACTTTCATTGAAAGCGGTTGCCAAGCTTCCAAAAAACTACGAGTTTCCTGACATCTCAGAAAACATTTTTTCACCCAATCTTGATGATACTTGCAGGTAATGATCAGTACACCAGTCCCACTTGGCTCACAAAATTTCGTTCTTCTAGGTTAAACCGTTCCTTTGCAGTAACCGTTTTCATGTTTAGGTTTCACTCTGTTTTCTCCTATATGGATACATGTAGTTGGAACTCTAAATCAAACACGGTTTGTGCTAGCTCTTTGAAACTTGGCACAATAATGTAGTTCCAAGTTCTATGGCTATGGTTTTTGTCCTATGGAAGTAGCCCCAAGCAGAGACTGACGAGAATCACTTTCATTGAAAGGGGTTGCCAAGCTTCCAAAAAACTACGAGTTTCCTGAAATCTCAGCAAACATTTTTTCACCCAATCTTGATGATACTTGCAGGTAATGATCAGACAAGCAGTCCCACGTGGCTCAACAAATTTCGTTGTTCTAGGTTAAACCATTCCTTTGCAGTAACCCTTTTCATGTTTAGGTTTCACTCTGTTTTCTCCTATATGGGTACATGTATTTGGTACTCTAAATCAAATACGGTTTGTGCTAGCACTTTGAAACTTGGCACAATAATGTAGTTCCAAGTTCTATGGCTATGGTTTGTGTCCTATGGAAGTAGCTCCAAGCAGAGACTGACGAGAATCACTTTCATTGAAACGGGTTGCCAACCTTCCAAAAAACTACGAGTTTCCTGAAATCTCAGCAAACATTTTTTGACCTAATCATGATGATACTTGCAGGTAATGATCAGTACACCAGTCCCACGTGGCTGACCAAATATCGTTCTTCTAGGTTAAACTGTTCCTTTGCAATAACAGTTTTCATGTTTAGGTTTCACTCTGTTTTCTCCTATATGGATACATGTATTTGGAACTCTAAATCAAACACGGTTTTTGCTAGCTCTTTGAAACTTGGCACAATAATGTAGTTCCAAGTTCTATGGCTATGGTTTGTGTCCTATGAAAGTAGCCCCAAGCAGAGACTGACGAGAATCACTTTCATTGAAAGCGGTTGCCAAGCTACCAAAAAACAACGAGTTTCCGGAAGTCTCAGTAAACATTTTTTCACCCAAACGTGATGATACTTGCAGGTAATGATCAGTACACCAATCCCACTTGGCTCACCAAATTTCGATCTTCTAGGTTAAACCGTTCCTTTGCAGTAACCGTTTTCATGTTTAGGATTCACTCTGTTTTCTCCTATATGGATACATGTAGTTGGAACTCTAAATCAAACACGGTTTGTGCTAGCTCTTTGAAACTTTGCACAATAATGTAGTTCCAAGTTATATGGCTATGGTTTGAGTCCTATGGAAGTAGCCCCAAGCAGAGACTGATGAGATCACTTTCATTGAAAGCGGTTGCCAAGCTTCCAAAAAACTACGAGTTTCCTGAAATCTCAGCAATCATTTTTTCACCCAATCTTGATGATACTTGCAGGTAATGATCAGTACACCAGTCCCACTTGGCTGACAAAATGTCGTTCTTCTAGGTTAAACCGTTCCTTTGCAGTAACCGTTTTCATGTTTAGGTTTCACTCTGTTTTCTCCTATATGGATACATGTAGTTGGAACTCTAAATCAAACACGGTTTGTGATAGCTCTTTGAAACTAGGCACAATAATGTAGTTCCAAGTTCTATGGCTATGGTTTTTGTCCTATGGAAGTAGCCCCAAGCAGAGACTGACGAGAATCACTTTAATTGAAAGGGGTTGCCAAGATACCAAAAAACTACGAGTTTCCTGAAATCTCAGCAAACATTTTTTTCACCCAATCTTGATGATACTTGCAGGTAATGATCAGTACACCGTCCCACTTGGCTCACCAAATTTCGTTCTTCTAGGTTAAACCTTGCCTTTGCAGTAACCGTTTTTATGTTTAGGTTTCACTCTGTTTTCTCCTATATGGATACATGTAGTTGGTACTCTAAATCAAACACGGTTTTTGCTAGCTCTTTGAAACTTGACACAATAATGTACTTCCAAGTTCTATGGCTATGGTTTGTGTCCTATGGAAATAGCCCCAAGCAGAGACTGACGAGAATCACTTTCATTGAAAGGGGTTGCCAAGCTTCCAAAAAACTACGAGTTTCCTGAAATCTCAGCAAACATTTTTTCACCCAATCTTGATGATACTTGCAGGTAATGATCAGTACACCAATCCCACTTGGCTCACCAAATTTCGTTCTTCTAGGTTAAACCGTTCCTTTGCAGTAACCGTTTTCATGTTTAGGTTTCACTCTGTTTTCTCCTATATGGATACATGTAGTTGGAACTCTAAATCAAACACGGTATGGGATAGCTCTTTGAAACTTGGCACAATAATGTAGTTCCACGTTCTATGGCTATGGTTTGTGTCCTATGGAAGTAGCCCCAATCAGAGACTGACGAGAATCACTTTCATTGAAAGGGGTTGCCAAGCTTCCAAAAAACTACGAGTTTCCCGAAATCTCAGCAATCATTTTTTCACCCAATCTTGATGATACTTGCAGTTAATGATCAGTACACCAGTCCCACTTGGCTGACAAAATTTCGTACTTCTAGGTTAAACCTTTCCTTTGCAGTAACCGTTTTCATGTTTAGGTTTCACTCTGTTTTCTCCTATATGGATACATGTAGTTGGAACTCAAAATCAAACACGGTTTGTACTAGCTCTTTGAAACTTGACACAGTAATGTAGTTCCAAGTTCTATGGCTATGGTTTTTGTCCTATGGAAGTAGCCCCAAGCAGAGACTGACGAGAATCACTTTCATTGAAAGGGGTTGCCAAGCTTCCAAAAAACTACGAGTTTCCTGAAATCTCAGCAAATATTTTTTGACCCAATCATGATGATACTTGCAGGTAATGATCAGTACACCAGTCCCACTTGGCTCACCAAATTTCGTTCTTCTAGGTTAAACCTTGCCTTTGCAGTAACCGTTTTTATGTTCAGGTTTCACTCTGTTTTCTCCTATATGGATACATGTAGTTGGAACTCTAAATCAAACACGGTTTGTGCTAGCTCTTTGAAACTTGGCACAATAATATAGTTCCAAGTTCTATGGCAATGGTTTGTGTCCTATGAAAGTAGCCCCAAGCAGAGACTGACGAGAATCACTTTCATTGAAAGCGGTTGCCAAGCTACCAAAAAACAACGAGTTTCCGGAAATCTCAGTAAACATTTTTTCACCCAATCGTGATGATACTTGCAGGTAATGATCAGTACACCAATCCCACTTGGCTCACCAAATTTCGATCTTCTAGGTTAAACCGTTCCTTTGCAGTAACCGTTTTCATGTTTAGGATTCACTCTGTTTTCTCCTATATGGATACATGTATTTGGAACTCTAAATCAAACACGGTTTGTGCTAGCTCTTTGATACTTGGCACAATAATGTAGTTCCAAGTTCTATGGCTATGGTTTGTGTCCTATGGAAGTAGCCCCAAGCAGAGACTGATGAGAATCACTTTCATTGAAAGCGGTTGCCAAGCTTCCAAAAAAAGTACGAGTTTCCTGACATCTCAGCAAACATTTTTTCACCCAATCTTGATGATACTTGCAGGTAATGATCAGTACACCAGTCCCACTTGGCTCACAAAATTTCGTTCTTCCAGGTTAAACCGTTCCTTTGCAGTAACCGTTTTCATGTTTAGGTTTCACTCTGTTTTCTCCTATATGGATACATGTAGTTGGAACTCTAAATCAAACACGGTTTGTGCTAGCTCTTTGAAACTTGGCACAATAATGTAGTTCCAAGTTCTATGGCTATGGTTTTTGTCCTATGGAAGTAGCCCCAAGCAGAGACTGACGAGAATCACTTTCATTGAAAGGGGTTGCCAAGCTTCCAAAGAACTACGAGTTTCCTGAAATCTCAGCAAACATTTTTTCACCCAATCTTGATGATACTTGCAGGTAATGATCAGTACACCAGTCCCACGTGGCTCAACAAATTTCGTTCTTCTAGGTTAAACCATTCCTTTGCAGTAACCCTTTTCATGTTTAGGTTTCACTCTGTTTTCTCCTATATGGGTACATGTATTTGGTACTCTAAATCAAATACGGTTTGTGCTAGCACTTTGAAACTTGGCACAATAATGTAGTTCCAAGTTCTATGGCTATGGTTTGTGTCCTATGGAAGTAGCTCCAAGCAGAGACTGACGAGAATCACTTCCATTGAAACGGGTTGCCAACCTTCCAAAAAACTACGAGTTTCCTGAAATCTCAGCAAACATTTTTTGACCTAATCATGATGATACTTGCAGGTAATGATCAGTACACCAGTCCCACGTGGCTGACCAAATATCCTTCTTCTAGGTTAAACTGTTCCTTTGCAATAACAGTTTTCATGTTTAGGTTTCACTCTGTTTTCTCCTATATGGATACATGTATTTGGAACTCTAAATCAAACACGGTTTTTGCTAGCTCTTTGAAACTTGACACAATAATGTACTTCCAAGTTCTATGGCTATTGTTTGTGTCCTATGGAAATAGCCCCAAGCAGAGACTGACGAGAATCACTTTCATTGAAAGGGGTTGCCAAGCTTCCAAAAAACTACGAGATTCATGAAATCTCAGCAAACATTTTTTCACCCAATCTTGATGATACTTGCAGGTAATGATCAGTACACCAATCCCACTTGGCTCACCAAATTTCGTTCTTCTAGGTTAAACCGTTCCTTTGCAGTAACCGTTTTCATGTTTAGGATTCACTCTGTTTTCTCCTATATGGATACATGTATTTGGAACTCTAAATCAAACACGGTTTGTGCTAGCTCTTTGATACTTGGCACAATAATGTAGTTCCAAGTTCTATGGCTATGGTTTGTGTAATATGGAAGTAGCCCCAAGCAGAGACTGATGAGAATCACTTTCATTGAAAGCGGTTGCCAAGCTTCCAAAAAACTACGAGTTTCCTGACATCTCAGAAAACATTTTTTCACCCAATCTTGATGATACTTGCAGGTAATGATCAGTACACCAGTCCCACTTGGCTCACAAAATTTCGTTCTTCTAGGTTAAACCGTTCCTTTGCAGTAACCGTTTTCATGTTTAGGTTTCACTCTGTTTTTTCCTATATGGATACATGTATTTGGAACTCTAAATCAAACACGGTTTGTGTTAGCTCTTTGAAACTTGGCACAATAATGTAGTTCCAAGTTCTATGGCTATGGTTTGTGTCCTATTGATGTAGCCCCAAGCAGAGACTGACGAGAATCACTTTCATTGAAACGGGTTGCCAACCTTCCAAAAAACTACGAGTTTCCTGAAATCTCAGCAAACATTTTTTGACCTAATCATGATGATACTTGCAGGTAATGATCAGTACACCAGTCCCACGTGGCTGACCAAATATCCTTCTTCTAGGTTAAACTGTTCCTTTGCAATAACAGTTTTCATGTTTAGGTTTCACTCTGTTTTCTCCTATATGGATACATATATTTGGAACTCTAAATCAAACACGGTTTTTGCTAGCTCTTTGAAACTTGACACAATAATGTACTTCCAAGTTCTATGGGTATTGTTTGTGTCCTATGGAAATAGCCCCAAGCAGAGACTGACGAGAATCACTTTCATTGAAAGGGGTTGCCAAGCTTCCAAAAACTACGAGTTTCATGAAATCTCAGCAAACATTTTTTCACCCAATCTTGATGATACTTGCAGGTAATGATCAGTACACCAATCCCACTTGGCTCACCAAATTTCGTTCTTCTAGGTTAAACCGTTCCTTTGCAGTAACCTTTTTCATGTTTAGGATTCACTCTGTTTTCTCCTATATGGATACATGTATTTGGAACTCTAAATCAAACACGGTTTGTGCTAGCTCTTTGATACTTGGCACAATAATGTAGTTCCAAGTTCTATGGCTATGGTTTGTGTAATATGGAAGTAGCCCCAAGCAGAGACTGATGAGAATCACTTTCATTGAAAGCGGTTGCCAAGCTTCCAAAAAACTACGAGTTTCCTGACATCTCAGAAAACATTTTTTCACCCAATCTTGATGCTACTTGCAGGTAATGATCAGTACACCAGTCCCACTTGGCTCACAAAATTTCGTTCTTCTAGGTTAAACCGTTCCTTTGCAGTAACCGTTTTCAAGTTTAGGTTTCACTCTGTTTTCTCCTATATGGATACATGTATTTGGAACTCTAAATCAAACACGGTTTGTGCTAGCTCTTTGAAACTTGGCACAATAATGTAGTTCCAAGTTCTATGGCTATGGTTTTTGTCCTATGGAAGTAGCCCCAAGCAGAGACTGACGAGAATCACTTTCATTGAAAGGGGTTGCCAAGCTTCCAAAAAACTACGAGTTTCCTGAAATCTCAGCAAACATTTTTTCACCCAATCTTGATGATACTTGCAGGTAATGATCAGTACACCAGTCCCACGTGGCTCAAAAAATTTCGTTCTTCTAGGTTAAACCATTCCTTTGCAGTAACCCTTTTCATGTTTAGGTTTCACTCTGTTTTCTCCTATATGGGTACATGTAGTTGGTACTCTAAATCAAATACGGTTTGTGCTAGCACTTTGAAACTTGGCACAATAATGTAGTTCCAAGTTCTATGGCTATGGTTTGTGTCCTATGGAAGTAGCTCCAAGCAGAGACTGACGAGAATCACTTTCATTGAAACGGGTTGCCAACCTTCCAAAAAACTACGAGTTTCCTGAAATCTCAGCAAACATTTTTTGACCTAATCATGATGATACTTGCAGGTAATGATCAGTACACCAGTCCCACGTGGCTGACCAAATATCCTTCTTCTAGGTTAAACTGTTCCTTTGCAATAACAGTTTTCATGTTTAGGTTTCACTCTGTTTTCTCCTATATGGATACATGTATTTGGAACTCTAAATCAAACACGGTTTTTGCTAGCTCTTTGAAACTTGGCACAATAATGTAGTTCCAAGTTCTATGGCTATGGTTTTGTGTCCTATGAAAGTAGCCCCAAGCAGAGACTGACGAGAATCACTTTCATTGAAAGCGGTTGCCAAGCTACCAAAAAACAACGAGTTTCCGGAAGTCTCAGTAAACATTTTTTCACCCAACGTGATGATACTTGCAGGTAATGATCAGTACACCAATCCCACTTGGCTCACCAAATTTCGATCTTCTAGGTTAAACCGTTCCTTTGCAGTAACCGTTTTCATGTTTAGGATTCACTCTGTTTTCTCCTATATGGATACATGTAGTTGGAACTCTAAATCAAACACGGTTTGTGCTAGCTCTTTGAAACTTGGCACAATAATGTAGTTCCAAGTTATATGGCTATGGTTTGAGTCCTATGGAAGTAGCCCCAAGCAGAGACTGATGAGATCACTTTCATTGAAAGCGGTTGCCAAGCTTCCAAAAAACTACGAGTTTCCTGAAATCTCAGCAATCATTTTTTCACCCAATCTTGATGATACTTGCAGGTAATGATCAGTACACCAGTCCCACTTGGCTGACAAAATTTCGTTCTTCTAGGTTAAACCGTTCCTTTGCAGTAACCGTTTTCATGTTTAGGTTTCACTCTGTTTTCTCCTATATGGATACATGTAGTTGGAACTCTAAATCAAACACGGTTTGTGATAGCTCTTTGAAACTAGGCACAATAATGTAGTTCCAAGTTCTATGGCTATGGTTTTTGTCCTATGGAAGTAGCCCCAAGCAGAGACTGACGAGAATCACTTTAATGAAAGGGGTTGCCAAGATACCAAAAAACTACGAGTTTCCTGAAATCTCAGCAAACATTTTTCACCCAATCTTGATGATACTTGCAGGTAATGATCAGTACACCGTCCCACTTGGCTCACCAAATTTCGTTCTTCTAGGTTAAACCTTGCCTTTGCAGTAACCGTTTTTATGTTTAGGTTTCACTCCTGTTTTCTCCTATATGGATACATGTATTTGGTACTCTAAATCAAACACGGTTTTTGCTAGCTCTTTGAAACTTGACACAATAATGTACTTCCAAGTTCTATGGCTATGGTTTGTGTCCTATGGAAATAGCCCCAAGCAGAGACTGACGAGAATCACTTTCATTGAAACGGGTTGCCAAGCTTCCAAAAAACTACGAGTTTCCTGAAATCTCAGCAAACATTTTTTCACCCAATCTTGATGATACTTGCAGGTAATGATCAGTACACCAATCCCACTTGGCTCACCAAATTTCGTTCTTCTAGGTTAAACCGTTCCTTTGCAGTAACCGTTTTCATGTTTAGGTTTCACTCTGTTTTCTCCTATATGGATACATGTAGTTGGAACTCTAAATCAAACACGGTATGGGATAGCTCTTTGAAACTTGGCACAATAATGTAGTTCCACGTTCTATGGCTATGGTTTGTGTCCTATGGAAGTAGCCCCAATCAGAGACTGACGAGAATCACTTTCATTGAAAGGGGTTGCCAAGCTTCCAAAAAACTACGAGTTTCATGAAATCTCAGCAAACATTTTTTCACCCAATCTTGATGATACTTGCAGGTAATGATCAGTACACCAATCCCACTTGGCTCACCAAATTTCGTTCTTCTAGGTTAAACCGTTCCTTTGCAGTAACCGTTTTCATGTTTAGGATTCACTCTGTTTTCTCCTATATGGATACATGTATTTGGAACTCTAAATCAAACACGGTTTGTGCTAGCTCTTTGATACTTGGCACAATAATGTAGTTCAAAGTTCTATGGCTATGGTTTGTGTAATATGGAAGTAGCCCCAAGCAGAGACTGATGAGAATCACTTTCATTGAAAGCGGTTGCCAAGCTTCCAAAAAACTACGAGTTTCCTGACATCTCAGAAAACATTTTTTCACCCAATCTTGATGATACTTGCAGGTAATGATCAGTACACCAGTCCCACTTGGCTCACAAAATTTCGTTCTTCTAGGTTAAACCGTTCCTTTGCAGTAACCGTTTTCATGTTTAGGTTTCACTCTGTTTTTTCCTATATGGATACATGTATTTGGAACTCTAAATCAAACACGGTTTGTGTTAGCTCTTTGAAACTTGGCACAATAATGTAGTTCCAAGTTCTATGGCTATGGTTTGTGTCCTATTGAAGTAGCCCCAAGCAGAGACTGACGAGAATCACTTTCATTGAAACGGGTTGCCAACCTTCCAAAAAACTACGAGTTTCCTGGAATCTCAGCAAACATTTTTTGACCTAATCATGATGATACTTGCAGGTAATGATCAGTACACCAGTCCCACGTGGCTGATCAAATATCCTTCTTCTAGGTTAAACTGTTCCTTTGCAATAACAGTTTTCATGTTTAGGTTTCACTCTGTTTTCTCCTATATGGATACATATATTTGGAACTCTAAATCAAACACGGTTTTTGCTAGCTCTTTGAAACTTGACACAATAATGTACTTCCAAGTTCTATGGGTATTGTTTGTGTCCTATGGAAATAGCCCCAAGCAGAGACTGACGAGAATCACTTTCATTGAAAGGGGTTGCCAAGCTTCCAAAAAACTACGAGTTTCATGAAATCTCAGCAAACATTTTTTCACCCAATCTTGATGATACTTGCAGGTAATGATCAGTACACCAATCCCACTTGGCTCACCAAATTTCGTTCTTCTAGGTTAAACCGTTCCTTTGCAGTAACCTTTTTCATGTTTAGGATTCACTCTGTTTTCTCCTATATGGATACATGTATTTGGAACTCTAAATCAAACACGGTTTGTGCTAGCTCTTTGATACTTGGCACAATAATGTAGTTCCAAGTTCTATGGCTATGGTTTGTGTAATATGGAAGTAGCCCCAAGCAGAGACTGATGAGAATCACTTTCATTGAAAGCGGTTGCCAAGCTTCCAAAAAACTACGAGTTTCCTGACATCTCAGAAAACATTTTTTCACCCAATCTTGATGCTACTTGCAGGTAATGATCAGTACACCAGTCCCACTTGGCTCACAAAATTTCGTTCTTCTAGGTTAAACCGTTCCTTTGCAGTAACCGTTTTCAAGTTTAGGTTTCACTCTGTTTTCTCCTATATGGATACATGTATTTGGAACTCTAAATCATACACGGTTTGTGCTAGCTCTTTGAAACTTGGCACAATAATGTAGTTCCAAGTTCTATGGCTATGGTTTTTGTCCTATGGAAGTAGCCCCAAGCAGAGACTGACGAGAATCACTTTCATTGAAAGGGGTTGCCAAGCTTCCAAAAAACTACGAGTTTCCTGAAATCTCAGCAAACATTTTTTCACCCAATCTTGATGATACTTGCAGGTAATGATCAGTACACCAGTCCCACTTGGCTCACCAAATTTCGTTCTTCTAGGTTAAACCTTGCCTTTGCAGTAACCGTTTTTATGTTCAGGTTTCACTCTGTTTTCTCCTATATGGATACATGTAGTTGGAACTCTAAATCAAACACGGTTTGTGCTAGCTCCTTGAAACTTGGCACAATAATATAGTTCCAAGTTCTATGGCAATGGTTTGTGTCCAATGAAAGTAGCCCCAAGCAGAGACTGACGAGAATCACTATCATTGAAAGCGGTTGCCAAGCTACCAAAAAACAACGAGTTTCCGGAAGTCTCAGTAAACATTTTTTCACCCAAACGTGATGATACTTGCAGGTAATGATCAGTACACCAATCCCACTTGGCTCACCAAATTTCGATCTTCTAGGTTAAACCGTTCCTTTGCAGTAACCGTTTTCATGATTAGGATTCACTCTGTTTTCTCCTATATGGATACATGTATTTGGAACTCTAAATCAAACACGGTTTGTGCTAGCTCTTTGAAACTTGGCACAATAATGTAGTTCCAAGTTCTATGGCTATGGTTTGTGTCCTATGGAAGTAGCCCCAAGCAGAGACTGATGAGAATCACTTTCATTGAAAGCGGTTGCCAAGCTTCCAAAAAACTACGAGTTTCCGGAAATCTCAGCAAATATTTTTTCACCCAATCTTGATGATACTTGCAGGTAATGATCAGTACACCATTCCCACTTGGCTGTCCAAATTTCGTTCTTCTAGGTTAAACCGTTCCTTTGCAGTAACCGTTTTCATGTTTAGGTTTCACTCTGTTTTCTCCTATATGGATACATGTAGTTGGAACTCTTAATCAAACACGGTTTGTGCTAGCTCTTTGAAACTTGGCACAATAATGTAGTTCCAAGTTCTATGGCTATGGTTTTAGTCCTATGGAAGTAGCCCCAAGCAGAGACTGACGAGAATCACTTTCATTGAAAGGGGTTGCCAAGCTTCCAAAAAACTACGAGTTTCCTGAAATCTCAGCAAACATTTTTTCACCCAATCTTGATGATACTTGCAGTTAATGATCAGTACACCAGTCCCACGTGGCTCAACAAATTTCGTTCTTCTAGGTTAAACCATTCCTTTGCAGTAACAGTTTTCATGTTTAGGTTTCACTCTGTTTTCTCCTATATGGATACATGTAGTTGGTACACTAAATCAAACACGGTTTGTGCTAGCTCTTTGAAACTTGGCACAATAATGTAGTTCCAAGTTCTATGGCTATGGTTTGTGTCCTATGGAAGTAGCCCCAAGCAGAGACTGACGAGAATCACTTTCATTGAAACGGGTTGTCAAGGTTCCAAAAAAGTACGAGTTTCCTGAAATCTCAGCAAACATTTTTTGACCTAATCATGATGATACTTGCAGGTAATGATGAGTACACCAGTCCCACGTGGCTGACCAAATTTCGTTCTTCTAGGTTAAACCGTTCCTTTGCAATAACAGTTTTCATGTTTAGGTTTCACTCTGTTTTCTCCTATATGGATACATGTATTTGGAACTCTAAATCAAACACGGTTTGTGCTAGCTCTTTGAAACTTGGCACATAATGTAGTTCCAAGTTATATGGCTATGGTTTGTGTCCTATGGAAGTAGCCCCAAGCAGAGACTGACGAGAATCACTTTCATTGAAAGGGGTTGCCAAGCTTCCAAAAAACTACGGGTTTCCTGAACTCTCAGCAAATATTTTTTGACCTAATCATGATGGTACTTGCAGGTAATGATCAGTACACGAGTCCCATGTGGCTGACCAAATTTCGTTCTTCTAGGTTAAACTGTTCCTTTGCAATAACAGTTTTCATGTTTAGGTTTCACTCTGTTTTCTCCTATATGGATACATGTAGTTGGAACTCTAAATCAAACACGGTTTGTGCTAGCTCTTTGAAACTTGACACAGTAATGTAGTTCCAAGTTCTATGGCTATGGTTTGTGTCCTATGGAAGTAGCCCCAAGTAGAGACTGACGAGAGTCACTTTCATTGAAAGGGGTTGCCAAGCTTCCAAAAAACTACGAGTTTCCTGAATACTCAGCAAATATTTTTTGACCCACTCATGATGATACTTGCAGGTAATGATCAGTACACCAGTCCCACTTGGCTCACCAAATTTCGTTCTTCTAGGTTAAACCTTGCCTTTGCAGTAACCGTTTTTATGTTTAGGTTTCACTCTGTTTTCTCCTATATGGATACATGTAGTTGGAACACTAAATCAAACACGGTTTGTGCTAGCTCTTTGAAACTTGGCACAATAATGTAGTTCCACGTTCTATGGCTATGGTTTGTGTCCTATGGAAGTAGCCCCAAGCAGAGACTGACGAGAATCACTTTCATTGAAAGGGGTTGCCAAGCTTCCAAAAAACTACGAGTTTCCCGAAATCTCAGCAAACATTTTTTCACCCAATCTTGATGATACTTGCAGTTAATGATCAGTACACCAGTCCCACTTGGCTGACCAAATTTCGTTCTTCTAGGTTCAACCTTTCCTTTGCAGTAACCGTTTTCATGTTTAGGTTTCACTCTGTTTTCTCCTATATGGATACATGTAGTTGGAACTCTAAATCAAACACGGTTTTTGCTAGCTCTTTGAAACTTGACACAGTAATGTAGTTCCAAGTTCTATGGCTATGGTTTTTGTCCTATGGAAGTAGCCCTAAGCAGAGACTGACGAGAATCACTTTCATTGAAAGGGGTTGCCAAGCTTCCAAAAAACTACGAGTTTCCTGAAATCTCAGCAAATATTTTTTGACCAATCATGATGATACTTGCAGGTAATGATCAGTACACCAATCCCACTTGGCTCACCAAATTTCGTTCTTCTAGGTTAAACCGTTCCTTTGCAGTAACCGTTTTCATGTTGAGGTTTCACTCTGTTTTCTCCTATATGGATACATGTAGTTGGAACTCTAAATCATACACGGTTTGTGCTAGCTCTTTGAAACTTGGCACAATAATATAGTTCCAAGTTCTATGGCAATGGTTTGTGTCCTATGAAAGTGGCCCCAAGCAGAGACTGACGAGAATCACTTTCATTGAAAGGGGTTGTCAAGGTTCCAAAAAACAACGAGTTTCCGGAAATCTCAGTAAACATTTTTTCACCCAATCGTGATGATACTTGCAGGTAATGATCAGTACACCAATCCCACTTGGCTCACCAAATTTCGATCTTCTAGGTTAAACCTTTCCTTTGCAGTAACCGTTTTCATGTTTAGGTTTCACTCTGTTTTCTCCTATATGGATACATGTATTTGGAACTCTAAATCAAACACGGTTTGTGCTAGCTCTTTGAAACTTGGCACAATAATGTAGTTCCAAGTTCTATGGCTATGGTTTGTGTCCTATGGAAGTAGCCCCAAGCAGAGACTGACGAGAATCACTTTCATTGAAAGGGGTTGCCAAGCTTCCAAAAAACTACGAGTTTCCTGAACTCTCAGCAAATATTTTTTGACCTAATCATGATGGTACTTGCAGGTAATGATCAGTACACGAGTCCCATGTGGCTGACCAAATTTCGTTCTTCTAGGTTAAACTGTTCCTTTGCAATAACAGTTTTCATGTTTAGGTTTCACTCTGTTTTCTCCTATATGGATACATGTAGTTGGAACTCTAAATCAAACACGGTTTGTGCTAGCTCTTTGAAACTTGACACAGTAATGTAGTTCCAAGTTCTATGGCTATGGTTTTTGTCCTATGGAAGTAGCCCCAAGCAGAGACTGACGAGAATCACTTTCATTGAAAGGGGTTGCCAAGCTTCCAAAAAACTACGAGTTTCCTGAATACTCAGCAAATATTTTTTGACCCACTCATGATGATACTTTCAGGTAATGATCAGTACACCAGTCCCACTTGGCTCACCAAATTTCGTTCTTCTAGGTTAAACCTTGCCTTTGCAGTAACCGTTTTTATGTTTAGGTTTCACTCTGTTTTCTCCTATATGGATACATGTAGTTGGAACTCTAAATCAAACACGGTTTGTGCTAGCTCTTTGAAACTTGGCACATAATGTTTTCCAAGTTATATGGCTATGGTTTGTGTCCTATGGAAGTAGCCCCAAGCAGAGACTGACGAGAATCACTTTCATTGAAAGGGGTTGCCAAGGTTCCAAAAAAATACGAGTTTCCTGAAATATCAGCAAACATTTTTTCACCCAAACTTGATGATACTTGCAGGTAATGATCAGTACACCACTCCCACTTGGTTGACAAAATTTCGTTCTTCTAGGTTAAACCGTTCCTTTGCAGTAACCGTTTTCATGTTTAGGTTTCACTCTGTTTTCTCCTATATGGATACATGTAGTTGGAACTCTAAATCAAACACGGTTTGTGCTAGCTCTTTGAAACTTGGCACAATAATGTAGTTCCAAGTTCTATGGCTATGGTTTGTGTCCTATGGAAGTAGCCCCAAGCAGAGACTGACGAGAATCACTTTCATTGAAAGGGGTTGCCAAGCTTCCAAAAAACTACGAGTTTCCTGAAATCTCAGCAAACATTTTTTCACCCAATCTTGATGATACTTGCAGGTAATGATCAGTACACCAGTCCCACTTGGCTCACCAAATTTCGTTCTTCTAGGTTAAACCGTTCCTTTGCAGTAACCGTTTTCATGTTTAGGTTTCACTCTGTTTTCTCCTATATGGATACATGTAGTTGGAACTCTAAATCAAACACGGTTTGTGCTAGCTCTTTGAAACTTGGCACAATAATATAGTTCCAAGTTCTATGGCAATGGTTTGTGTCCTATGAAAGTAGCCCCAAGCAGAGACTGACGAGAATCACTTTCATTGAAAGGGGTTGCCAAGCTTCCAAAAAACTACGAGTTTCCTGAAATCTCAGTAAACATTTTTTCACCCAATCGTGATGATACATGCAGGTAATGATCAGTACACCAATCCCACTTGGCTCACCAAATTTCGATCTTCTAGGTTAAACCGTTCCTTTGCAGTAACCGTTTTCATGTTTAGGTTTCACTCTGTTTTCTCCTATATGGATACATGTATTTGGAACTCTAAATCAAACACGGTTTGTGCTAGCTCTTTGAAACTTGGCACAATAATGTAGTTCCAAGTTCTATGGCTATGGTTTGTGTCCTATGGAAGTAGCCCCAAGCAGAGACTGACGAGAATCACTTTCATTGAAAGGGGTTGCCAAGCTTCCAAAAAACTATGAGTTTCCTGAAATCTCAGCAAATATTTTTTGACCAATCATGATGATACTTGCAGGTAATGATCAGTACACCAATCCCACTTGGCTCACCAAATTTCGTTCTTCTAGGTTAAACCGTTCCTTTGCAGTAACCGTTTTCATGTTGAGGTATCACTCTGTTTTCTCCTATATGGATACATGTAGTTGGAACACTAAATCATACACGGTTTGTGCTAGCTCTTTGAAACTTGGCACAATAATATAGTTCCAAGTTCTATGGCAATGGTTTGTGTCCTATGAAAGTGGCCCCAAGCAGAGACTGACGAGAATCACTTTCATTGAAAGGGGTTGTCAAGGTTCCAAAAAACAACGAGTTTCCGGAAATCTCAGTAAACATTTTTTCACCCAATCGTGATGATACTTGCAGGTAATGATCAGTACACCAATCCCACTTGGCTCACCAAATTTCGATCTTCTAGGTTAAACCGTTCCTTTGCAGTAACCGTTTTCATGTTTAGGTTTCACTCTGTTTTCTCCTATATGGATACATGTATTTGGAACTCTAAATCAAACACGGTTTGTGCTAGCTCTTTGAAACTTGGCACAATAATGTAGTTCCAAGTTCTATGGCTATGGTTTGTGTCCTATGGAAGTAGCCCCAAGCAGAGACTGACGAGAATCACTTTCATTGAAAGGGGTTGCCAAGCTTCCAAAAAACTACGAGTTTCCTGAACTCTCAGCAAATATTTTTTGACCTAATCATGATGGTACTTGCAGGTAATGATCAGTACACGAGTCCCATGTGGCTGACCAAATTTCGTTCTTCTAGGTTAAACTGTTCCTTTGCAATAACAGTTTTCATGTTTAGGTTTCACTCTGTTTTCTCCTATATGGATACATGTAGTTGGAACTCTAAATCAAACACGGTTTGTGCTAGCTCTTTGAAACTTGACACAGTAATGTAGTTCCAAGTTCTATGGCTATGGTTTTGTCCTATGGAAGTAGCCCCAAGCAGAGACTGACGAGAATCACTTTCATTGAAAGGGGTTGCCAAGCTTCCAAAAAACTACGAGTTTCCTGAATACTCAGCAAATATTTTTTGACCCACTCATGATGATACTTGCAGGTAATGATCAGTACACCAGTCCCACTTGGCTCACCAAATTTCGTTCTTCTAGGTTAAACCTTGCCTTTGCAGTAACCGTTTTTATGTTTAGGTTTCACTCTGTTTTCTCCTATATGGATACATGTAGTTGGAACTCTAAATCAAACACGGTTTGTGCTAGCTCTTTGAAACTTGGCACATAATGTAGTTCCAAGTTATATGGCTATGGTTTGTGTCCTATGGAAGTAGCCCCAAGCAGAGACTGACGAGAATCACTTTCATTGAAAGGGGTTGCCAAGGTTCCAAAAAAATACGAGTTTCCTGAAATATCAGCAAACATTTTTTCACCCAATCTTGATGATACTTGCAGGTAATGATCAGTACACCACTCCCACTTGGTTGACAAAATTTCGTTCTTCTAGGTTAAACCGTTCCTTTGCAGTAACCGTTTTCATGTTTAGGTTTCACTCTGTTTTCTCCTATATGGATACATGTAGTTGGAACTCTAAATCAAACACGGTTTGTGCTAGCTCTTTGAAACTTGGCACAATAACGTAGTTCCAAGTTCTATGGCTATGGTTTGTGTCCTATGGAAGTAGCCCCAAGCAGAGACTGACGAGAATCACTTTCATTGAAAGGGGTTGCCAAGCTTCCAAAAAACTACGAGTTTCCCGAAATCTCAGCAAACATTTTTTCACCCAATCTTGATGATACTTGCAGTTAATGATCAGTACACCAGTCCCACTTGGCTGACCAAATTTCGTTCTTCTAGGTTCAACCTTTCCTTTGCAGTAACCGTTTTCATGTTTAGGTTTCACTCTGTTTTCTTCTATATGGATACATCTAGTTGGAACTCTAAATCAAACACGGTTTGTGCTAGCACTTTGAAACTTGGGACAATAATGTAGTTCCAAGTTCTATGGCTATGGTTTGTGTCCTATGGAAGTAGCCCCAAGCAGAGACTGACGAGAATCACTTTCATTGAAAGGGGTTGCCAAGCTTCCAAAAAACTACGAGTTTCCGGAAATCTCAGCAATCATTTTTTCACCCAATCTTGATGATACATGCAGGTAATGATCAGTACACAAATCCCACTTGGCTCACCAAATTTCCTTCTTCTACGTTAAACCGTTTCTTTGCAGTAACCGTTTCCATGTTTAGGTTTCAATCTGTTTTCTCCTATATGCATACATGTAGGTGGAACTCTAAATCAAACACGGCATGGGCTAGCTCTTTGAAACTTGGCACAATAATGTAGTCCCAGGTTCTATGGCTATGGTTTGTGTCCTATGGAAGTAGCCCCAAGCAGAGACTAACGACAATCACTTTCATTGAAAGGGGTTGCCAAGCTTCCAAAAAACGACGAGTTTCGTGCAATCTCAGCAAATATTTTTTCACCCAATCTTGATGATACTTGCAGGTAATGATCAGAACACCAGTCCCACTTGGCTGACCAAATTTCGTTCTTCTAGGTTAAACTGTTCCTTTTCAATCACAGTTTTCATGTTTTGGTTTCACTCTGTTTTCTCCTATATGGATACATGTAGTTGGAACTCTAAATCAAACAAGGTTGGTGCTAGCTCTTTGAAACTTGGCACAATAATGTAGTTCTAAGATCTATCGCTACGGTTTGTGTCCTATGGAAGTAGCCCCAAGCAGAGACTGACGAGAATCACTTTCATTGAAAGGGGTTGCCAAGCTTCCAAAAAACTACGAGTTTCCTGAAATCTCAGCAATCATTTTTTCACCCAATCTTGATGATACTTGCAGGTAATGATCAGTACACCAGTCTCACGTGGCTCACCAAATTTCGTTCTTCTAGGTTAAACCGTTCCTTTGCAGTAACCGTTTTCATGTTTAGGTTTCACTCTGTTTTCTCCTATATGGATACATGTATTTGGAACTCTAAATCAAACAGGGTTTGTGCTAGCTATTTGAAATTTAGTACAATAATGTAGTTCCAAGTTCTATGGCTATGGTTTGTGTCCTATGGAAGTAGCCCCAAGCAGAGACTGACGAGAATCACTTTCATTGAAAGGGGTTGCCAAGGTTCCAAACAACTACGAGTTTCTGGAAATCTCAGCAAACATTTTTTCACCCAATCGTGATGATACTTGCACGTAATGATCAGTACTGCAGTCCCACTTGGCTCACCAAATTTCGTTCTTCTAGGTTAAACCGTTCCTTTGCAGTAACCGTTTTCATGTTTAGGATCACTCTGTTTTCTCCTATATGGATACATGTAGTTGGAACTCTAAATCAAACACGGTTTTTGCTAGCTCTTTGAAACTTGGCACAATAATGTTGTTCCAAGTTCTATGGTTATGGTTTGTGTCCTATGGAAGTAGCCCCAAGCAGAGACTGACGAGAATCACTTTCATTGAAAGGGGTTACCAAGTTTCCAAAAAACTACTTGTTTCCTGAAATCTCAGCAAACATTTTTTCACCCAATCTTGATGATACTTCCAGGTAATGATCAGTACACCAGTCCCACTTGGCTGACCAAGATTCGTTCTTCTAGGTTAAACCGTTCCTTTGCAGTAACCGTTTTCATGTTTAGGTTTCACTCTGTTTTCTCCTATATGGATACATGTAGTTGGAACTATAATCAAACAAGGTTTGTGCTAGCTCTTTGAAACTTGGCACAACAATGTAGTTCCAAGTTCTATGGCTATGGTTTGTGTCCTATGGAAGTAGCCCCAAGCAGAGACTGACGAGAATCACTTTCATTGAAAGGGTTGCCAAGCTTCCAAAAAACTACGAGTTTCCTGAAATCTCAGCAAACATTTTTTCACCCAATCTTGATGAAACTTGCAGGTAATGATCAGTGCACCACTCCAGCTTGGCTCACCAAATTTCGTTCTTCTATGTTAAACCGTTCCTTTGCAGTAACCGTTTTCGTGTTTAGGTTTCACTATGTTTTCTCCTATATGGATACATGTAGTTGGAACACTAAATCAAACACGGTTTGTGCTAGCTCTTTGAAACTTGGCACAATAATGTAGTCCCAAGTTCTATGGCTATGGTTTGTGTCCTATGGAAGTAGCCCCAAGCAGAGACTGACGAGAATCACTTTCATTGAAAGCGGTTGCCAAGCTTCCAAAAAACTACGACTTTCCTGAATTCTCAGCAAACATTTTTTCACCCAATCTTGATGATACTTGCAGGTAATCATCAGTACAGCAGTCCCACTTGGCTCACCAAATTTCGTTCTTCTAGGTTAATCGGTTCCTTTGCAGTAACCGTTTTCATGTTTAGGTTTCATTGTGTTTTCTCCTATATGGATACATGTATTTAGAACTCTAAATCAAACACGGTTTGTGCTAGCTCTTTGAAACTTGGCACAATAATGTAGTTCCAAGTTCTATGGCTATGGTTTGTGTCCTATGGAAGTAGCCCCAAGCAGAGACTGACGTGAATCACTTTCATTGAAAGGGTTTGCCAAGCTTCCAAAAAACTACGAGTTTCCTGAAATCTCAGCAAACATTTTTTCACCCAATCTTTATGATACTAGCAGGTAATGATCAGTACACCAGTCCCACTTGGCTCACCAAATTTCGTTCTTCTAGGTTAAACCGTTCCTTTGCAGTAACCGTTTTCATGTTTAGGTTTCACTATGTTTTCTCCTATATGGATACATGTAGTTGGAACTCTAAATCAAACACGGTTTGTGCTAGCTCTTTGCAACTTGGCACAATAATGTAGTTCCAAGTTCTATGGCTATGGTTTGTGTCCTATGGAAGTAGCCCCAAGCAGAGACTGACGAGAATCACTTTCATTGAAAGCGGTTGCCAAGCTTCCAAAAAACTACGAGTTTCCGGAAATCTCAGCAAACATTTTTTCACCCAATCTTGATGATACTTCCATTTAATGATCAGTACACCAATTCCACTAGGCTCACCAAATTTCGTTCTTCTAGGTTAAACCGTTCCTTTGCAGTAACCGTTTCCATGTTTAGGTTTTACTCTGTTTTCTCCAATATGGATACATGTATTTGGAACTCTAAATCAAACAAGGTTTGTGCTAGCTCTTTGAAACTTGGCACAATAATGTAGTTCCAAGTTCTATGGCTATTGTTTGTGTCCTAATGAAGAATCCCCAAGCAGAGACTGACGAGAATCACTTTCATTGAAAGGGATGCCAAGCTTCCAAAAAACTATGAGTTTCCTGAATCTCAGCAAACATTTTTTCACCCAATCTTGATGATACTTGCAGGTAATGATCAGTACACCAATCCCACTTGGCTCACCAAATTTCGTTCTTCTAGGTTAAACCGTTCCTTTGCAGTAACCGTTTTCATGTTTAGGTTCCACTCTCTTTTCTCCTATATGGATACATGTAGTTGGAACTCTAAATCAAACACGGTTTGTGCTAGCTATTTGAAACTTAGCACGATAATGTAGTTCCAAATTCTATGGCTATGGTTGGTGTCCTTTGGAAGTAGCCCCAAGCAGAGACTGACGAGAATCACTTTCATTGAAAGGGGTTGCCAAGCTTCCAAAAAACTACGAGTTTCCTGAATTCTCAGCAAACATTTTTTCACCCAATCTTAATGATACTTGCAGGTATTGATCAGTACAGCAGTCCCACTTGGCTCACCAAATTTCGTTCTTCTAGGTAAATCCGTTCCTTTGCAGTAACCGTTTACATGTTTAGGTTTCATTCTGTTTTCTCCTGTATGGATACATGTATTTAGAACTCTAAAACAAACCAGGTTTGTGCTAGCTCTTTGAAACGTGGCACTATAATGTAGTTCCAAGTTCTATGGCTATGGTTTGTGTCCTATGGAAGTAGCCCCAAGCATAGACTGACGAGAATCACTTTCATTGAAAGGGGTTGCCAAGCTTCCAAAAAACAACGAGTTTCCGGAAATCTCAGCAAACATTTTTTCACCCAATGTTGATGATACATCCATTTAATGATCAGTACACCAATCCCACTTGGCTCACCAAATTTCGTTCTTCTAGGTTAAACCGTTCCTTTGCAGTAACCGTTTTCATGTTTAGGTTCCACTCTGTTTTCTCCTATATGGATACATGTAGTTGGAACTCTGAATCAAACACGGTTTGTGCTACCTCTTTGAAACTTGGCAAAATAATGTAGTTCCAAGTTCTATCTCTATGGTTTGTGTCCAACGGAAGTAGCCCCAAGTAGAGACTGACAAGAAACACTTTCATTGAAAGGGGTTTCCAAGCTTCCAAAAAACTACGAGTTTCCTGAAATCTCAGGAAACATTTTTTCTCCCAATCTTTATGATACTTCCATTTAATGATCAGTACACCAATCCCACTTGGCTCACCAAATTTCGTTCTTCTAGGTTAAACCGTTCCTTTGCAGTAACCGTTTTCATGTTTAGGTTTCACTCTGTTTTTTCGTATATGGATACATGTAGTTGGAACTCTAAATCAAACACGGTTTGTGCTAGCTCTTTGAAACTTGGCACAATAATGTAGCTCCAAGTTCTATGGCTATGGTTTGTGTCCTATGGATGTAGCCCCAAGCAGAGACTGACGAGAATCACTTACATTGAAAGGGGTTGCCAAGCTTCCAAAAAACTACGAGTTTCCTGAAATCTCAGCAAACATTTTTTCACCCAATCGTGATGATACTTGCAGGTAATGATCATTACAGCAGTCCCACTTGGCTCACCAAATTTCGTTCTTCTAGGTTAAACCGTTCCTTTGCAGTAACCGTTTTCATATTAGGTTTCACTCTGTTTTCTCCTATATGAATACATGTAGTTGGAATTCTAAATCAAACACGGTTTGTGCTAGCTCTTTGAAACTTGGCACCATAATGTAGTTCCAAGTTCTATGGCGATGGTTTGTGTCCAATTGAAGTAGCCCCAAGCAGAGACTGACGAGAATCACTTTCATTGAAAGGGGTTTCCAAGCTTCCAAAAATGTACGAGTTTCCGGAAATCTCAGCAAACATTTTTTCTCCCAATCTTTATGATACTTCCATTTAATGATGAGTACACCAATCCTACTTGGCTCACCAAATTTCGTTCTTCTAGGTTAAACCGTTCCTTTGCAGTAACCGTTTTCATGTTTAGGTTTCACTCTGTTTTCTCCTATATGGATACATGTAGTTGGAACTCTAAATCAAACACGGTTTGTGCTAGCTCTTTGAAACTTGGCACAATAATGTAGTTCCAAGTTCTATGGCTATGGTTTGTGTCCTATGGAAGTAGCCCCAAGCAGAGACTGACGAGAATCACTTTCATTGAAAGGGGTTGCCAAGCTTCCAAAAAACTACGAGTTTCCGGAAATCTCTGCAAACATTTTTTCACCCAATCTTGATGATACTTCCATTTAATGATCAGTACACCAGTCCCACTAGGCTCACCTAATTTCGTTCTTCTAGGTTAAACCGTTCCTTTGCAGTAACCGTTTTCATGTTTAGGTTTCACTCTGTTTTCTCCTATATGGATACATGTAGTTGGAACTCTAAATCAAACACGGTTTGTGCTAGCTCTTTGAAACTTGGCACAATAATGTAGTTCCCATTTCTAAGGCTATGGTTTGTGTCCTATGGAAGTAGCCCCAAGCATAGACTGACGAGAATCACTTTCATTGAAAGGGGTTGCCAAGCTTCCAAAAAACTACGAGTTTCCGGAAATCTCAGCAAACATTTTTTCACCCAATCTTGAAGATACTTGCAGGTAATGATCAGTACACCAGTCACTTGGCTGACCAAGTTTCGTTCTTCTAGGTTAAACCGTTCCTTTGCAGTAACCGTTTTCATGTTTAGGTTTCACTCTGGTTTCTCCTATATGGATACATGTAGTTGGAACTCTAAATCAAACACGGTTTGTGCTAGCTCTTTGAAACTTGGCACAATAATGTAGTTCCAAGTTCTATGGCTATGGTTTGTGTCCTATGGAAGTAGCCCAAAGCAGAGACTGACGAGAATCACTTTCATTGAAAGGGGTTGCCAAGCTTCCAAAAAAGTACGAGTTTCCTGAAATCTCAGCAAACATTTTTTCACCCAATCTTGATGATACTTGCAGGTAATGATTAGTACACCAGTCCCACTTTGCTCACCAAATTTCGTTCTTCTAGGTTAAACCGTTCCTTTGCAGTAACCGTTTTCATGTTTAGGTTTCACTCTGTTTTCTCCTATATGGATACATGTAGTTGGAACTCTAAATCAAACACGGTTTGTGCTAGCTCTTTGAAACTCGGCACAATAATGTAGTTCCATGTTCTATGGCTATGTTTTGTGTCCTATGGAAGTAGCCCCAAGCAGAGACTGACGAGAATCACTTTCATTGAAAGGGGTTGCCAAGCTTCCAAAAAACTACGAGTTTCCTGAAATCTCAGCAAACATTTTTTTCACCCAATCTTGATGATACTTGCAGGAACTGCTCAGTAAACCTGTCCCACTTGGCTGACCAAATTTCGTTCTTCTAGGTTAAACCGTTCCTTTGCAGTAACCGTTTTCATGTTTAGTTTCACTCTGTTTTCTCCTATATGGATACATGTAGTTGGAACTCTAAATCAAACACGGTTTGTGCTAGCTCTTTGAAACTTGGCACAATAATGTAGTTCCAAGTTCTATGGCTATGGTTTGTGTCCTATGGAAGTAGACCCAAGCAGAGACTGACGAGAATCTATTCATTGAAAGGGGTTGCCAAGCTTCCAAAAAACTACGAGTTTCCGGAAATCTCAGCCAACATTTTTTCACCCAATCTTGATGATACATCCATTTAATGATCAGTACACCAATCCCACTTGGCTCACGAAATTTCGTTTTTCTAGGTTAAACCGTTCCTTTGCAGTAACCGTTTTCATGTTTAGGTTCCACTCTGTTTTCTCCTATATGGATACATGTAGTTGGAACTCTAAATCAAACACGGTTTGTGCTAGATCTTTGAAACTTGGCACAATAATGTCGTTCCAAGTTCTATCGCGATGGTTTGTGTCCTATGGAAGTAGCCCCAAGCAGAGACTGACGAGAATCAGTTTCATTGAACGTGGTTGCCAAGCTTCCAAAAAAGTACGATTTTCCTGAAGTCTCAGCAAACATTTTTTCACCCAATCTTGATATACTTGCAGGTAATGATCAGTACACCAATCCCACTTGGCTCACCAAATTTCGTTCTTCTAGGTTAAACCGTTCCTTTGCAGTAACTGTTTTCATGTTTAGGTTTCACTCTGTTTTCTCCTATATGGATACATGTAGTTGGAACTCTAAATCAAACATGGTTTGTGCTAGCTCTTTGAAACTTGGCACAATAATGTAGTTCCATGTTCTATGGCTATGTTTTGTGTCCTATGGAAGTAGCCCCAAGCAGAGACTGACGAGAATCACTTTCATTGAAAGGGGTTGCCAAGCTTCCAAAAAACTACGAGTTTCCTGAAATCTCAGCAAACATTTTTTTCACCCAATCTTGATGATACTTGCAGGAACTGCTCAGTAAACCTGTCCCACTTGGCTGACCAAATTTCGTTCTTCTAGGTTAAACCGTTCCTTTGCAGTAACCGTTTTCATGTTTAGTTTCACTCTGTTTTCTCCTATATGGATACATGTAGTTGGAACTCTAAATCCAACACGGTTTGTGCTAGCTCTTTGAATCTTGGCACAATAATGTAGTTCCAAGTTCTATGGCTATGGTTTGTGTCCTATGGAAGTAGACCCAAGCAGAGACTGACGAGAATCTATTCATTGAAAGGGGTTGCCAAGCTTCCAAAAAACTACGAGTTTCCGGAAATCTCAGCCAACATTTTTTCACCCAATCTTGATGATACATCCATTTAATGATCAGTACACCAATCCCACTTGGCTCACGAAATTTCGTTTTTCTAGGTTAAACCGTTCCTTTGCAGTAACCGTTTTCATGTTTAGGTTCCACTCTGTTTTCTCCTATATGGATACATGTAGTTGGAACTCTAAATCAAACACGGTTTGTGCTAGATCTTTGAAACTTGGCACAATAATGTCGTTCCAAGTTCTATCGCGATGGTTTGTGTCCTATGGAAGTAGCCCCAAGCAGAGACTGACGAGAATCAGTTTCATTGAACGTGGTTGCCAAGCTTCCAAAAAAGTACGATTTTCCTGAAGTCTCAGCAAACATTTTTTCACCCAATCTTGATATACTTGCAGGTAATGATCAGTACACCAATCCCATTGGCTCACCAAATTTCGTTCTTCTAGGTTAAACCGTTCCTTTGCAGTAACCGTTTTCATGTTGAGGTTTCACTCTGTTTTTTCCTATATGGATACATGTATTTGGAACTCTAAATCAAACATGGTTTGTGCTAGCTCTTTGAAACTTGGCACAATAATGTAGTTCCGAGTTCTATGGCTATGGTTTGTGTCCTATGGAAGTAGCCCCAAGCAGAGACTGACGAGAATCACTTTCATTGAAAGGGGTTGCCAAGCTGCCAAAAAACTACGAGTTTCCGGAAATCTCAGCAAACATTTTTTCACCCAATCTTGATGATACTTCCATTTAATGATCAGTACACCAATCCCACTAGGCTCACCAAATTTCGTTCTTCTAGGTTAAACCGTTCCTTTGCAGTAACCGTTTTCATCTTTAGGTTTCACACTGTTTTCTCCAATATGGATACATGTAGTTGGAACTCTAAATCAAATACGGTTTTTGCTAGCTATTTGAAACTTAGCACAATAATGTAGTTCCAAGTTCTATGGCTATGGTTGGTGTCCTTTGGAAGTAGCCCCAAGCAGAGACTGACGAGAATCACTTTCATTGAAAGGGGTTGCCAAGCTTCCAAAAAACTACGAGTTTCCTGAATTCTCAGCAAAGATTTTTTCACCCAATCTTAATGATACTTGCAGGTATTGATCAGTACAGCAGTCCCACTTGGCTCACCAAATTTCGTTCTTCTAGGTTAAACCGTTCCTTTGCAGTAACCGTTTTCATGTTTAGGTTCCACTCTGTTTTCTCCTATATGGATACATGTAGTTGGAACTCTAAATCAAACACGGTTTGTGTTAGCTCTTTGAAACTTGGCAAAATAATGTAGTTCCAAGTTCTATCTCTATGGTTTGTGTCCAACGGAAGTAGCCCCAAGTAGAGACTGACAAGAAACACTTTCATTGAAAGGGGTTTCCAATTTTCCAAAAAACTACGAGTTTCCTGAAATCTCAGGAAACATTTTTTCTCCCAATCTTTATGATACTTCCATTTAATGATCAGTACACCAATCCCACTTGGCTCACCAAATTTCGTTCTTCTAGGTTAAACCGTTCCTTTGCAGTAACCGTTTTGATGTTTAGGTTTCACTCTGTTTTTTCGTATATGGATACATGTAGTTGGAACTCTAAATCAAACACGGTTTGTGCTAGCTCTTTGAAACTTGGCAGAATAATGTAGCTCCAAGTTCTATGGCTATGGTTTGTGTCCTATGGATGTAGCCCCAAGCAGAGACTGACGAGAATCACTTACATTGAAAGGGGTTGCCAAGCTTCCAAAAAACTACGAGTTTCCTGAAATCTCAGCAAACATTTTTTCACCCAATCGTGATGATACTTGCAGGTAATGATCATTACAGCAGTCCCACTTGGCTCACCAAATTTCGTTCTTCTAGGTTAAACCGTTCCTTTGCAGGAACCGTTTTCACATTAGGTTTCACTCTGTTTTCTCCTATATGGATACATGTAGTTGGAATTCTAAATCAAACACGGTTTGTGCTAGCTCTTTGAAACTTGGCACCATAATGTAGTTCCAAGTTCTATGGCTATGGTTTGTGTCCTATTGAAGTAGCCCCAAGCAGAGACTGACGAGAATCACTTTCATTGAAAGGGGTTTCCAAGCTTCCAAAAAAGTACGAGTTTCCGGAAATCTCAGCAAACATTTTTTCTCCCAATCTTTATGATACTTCCATTTAATGATGAGTACACCAATCCTACTTGGCTCACCAAATTTCGTTCTTCTAGGTTAAACCGTTCCTTTGCAGTAACCGTTTTCATGTTTAAGTTTCACTCTGTTTTCTCCTATATGGATACATGTAGTTGGAACTCTAAATCAAACACGGTTTGTGCTAGCTATTTGAAACTTAGCACGATAATGTAGTTCCAAATTCTATGGCTATGGTTGGTGTCCTTTGGAAGTAGCCCCAAGCAGAGACTGACGAGAATCACTTTCATTGAAAGGGGTTGCCAAGCTTCCAAAAAACTACGAGTTTCCTGAATTCTCAGCAAACATTTTTTCACCCAATCTTAATGATACTTGCAGGTATTGATCAGTACAGCAGTCCCACTTGGCTCACCAAATTTCGTTCTTCTAGGTAAATCCGTTCCTTTGCAGTAACCGTTTACATGTTTAGGTTTCATTCTGTTTTCTCCTGTATGGATACATGTATTTAGAACTCTAAAACAAACCAGGTTTGTGCTAGCTCTTTGAAACGTGGCACTATAATGTAGTTCCAAGTTCTATGGCTATGGTTTGTGTCCTATGGAAGTAGCCCCAAGCATAGACTGACGAGAATCACTTTCATTGAAAGGGGTTGCCAAGCTTCCAAAAAACAACGAGTTTCCGGAAATCTCAGCAAACATTTTTTCACCCAATGTTGATGATACATCCATTTAATGATCAGTACACCAATCCCACTTGGCTCACCAAATTTCGTTCTTCTAGGTTAAACCGTTCCTTTGCAGTAACCGTTTTCATGTTTAGGTTCCACTCTGTTTTCTCCTATATGGATACATGTAGTTGGAACTCTGAATCAAACACGGTTTGTGCTACCTCTTTGAAACTTGGCAAAATAATGTAGTTCCAAGTTCTATCTCTATGGTTTGTGTCCAACGGAAGTAGCCCCAAGTAGAGACTGACAAGAAACACTTTCATTGAAAGGGGTTTCCAAGCTTCCAAAAAACTACGAGTTTCCTGAAATCTCAGGAAACATTTTTTCTCCCAATCTTTATGATACTTCCATTTAATGATCAGTACACCAATCCCACTTGGCTCACCAAATTTCGTTCTTCTAGGTTAAACCGTTCCTTTGCAGTAACCGTTTTCATGTTTAGGTTTCACTCTGTTTTTTCGTATATGGATACATGTAGTTGGAACTCTAAATCAAACACGGTTTGTGCTAGCTCTTTGAAACTTGGCACAATAATGTAGCTCCAAGTTCTATGGCTATGGTTTGTGTCCTATGGATGTAGCCCCAAGCAGAGACTGACGAGAATCACTTACATTGAAAGGGGTTGCCAAGCTTCCAAAAAACTACGAGTTTCCTGAAATCTCAGCAAACATTTTTTCACCCAATCGTGATGATACTTGCAGGTAATGATCATTACAGCAGTCCCACTTGGCTCACCAAATTTCGTTCTTCTAGGTTAAACCGTTCCTTTGCAGTCACCGTTTTCATATTAGGTTTCACTCTGTTTTCTCCTATATGAATACATGTAGTTGGAATTCTAAATCAAACACGGTTTGTGCTAGCTCTTTGAAACTTGGCACCATAATGTAGTTCCAAGTTCTATGGCGATGGTTTGTGTCCAATTGAAGTAGCCCCAAGCAGAGACTGACGAGAATCACTTTCATTGAAAGGGGTTTCCAAGCTTCCAAAAATGTACGAGTTTCCGGAAATCTCAGCAAACATTTTTTCTCCCAATCTTTATGATACTTCCATTTAATGATGAGTACACCAATCCTACTTGGCTCACCAAATTTCGTTCTTCTAGGTTAAACCGTTCCTTTGCAGTAACCGTTTTCATGTTTAGGTTTCACTCTGTTTTCTCCTATATGGATACATGTAGTTGGAACTCTAAATCAAACACGGTTTGTGCTAGCTCTTTGAAACTTGGCACAATAATGTAGTTCCAAGTTCTATGGCTATGGTTTGTGTCCTATGGAAGTAGCCCCAAGCAGAGACTGACGAGAATCACTTTCATTGAAAGGGGTTGCCAAGCTTCCAAAAAACTACGAGTTTCCGGAAATCTCTGCAAACATTTTTTCACCCAATCTTGATGATACTTCCATTTAATGATCAGTACACCAGTCCCACTAGGCTCACCTAATTTCGTTCTTCTAGGTTAAACCGTTCCTTTGCAGTAACCGTTTTCATGTTTAGGTTTCACTCTGTTTTCTCCTATATGGATACATGTAGTTGGAACTCTAAATCAAACACGGTTTGTGCTAGCTCTTTGAAACTTGGCACAATAATGTAGTTCCCATTTCTAAGGCTATGGTTTGTGTCCTATGGAAGTAGCCCCAAGCATAGACTGACGAGAATCACTTTCATTGAAAGGGGTTGCCAAGCTTCCAAAAAACTACGAGTTTCCGGAAATCTCAGCAAACATTTTTTCACCCAATCTTGAAGATACTTGCAGGTAATGATCAGTACACCAGTCACTTGGCTGACCAAGTTTCGTTCTTCTAGGTTAAACCGTTCCTTTGCAGTAACCGTTTTCATGTTTAGGTTTCACTCTGGTTTCTCCTATATGGATACATGTAGTTGGAACTCTAAATCAAACACGGTTTGTGCTAGCTCTTTGAAACTTGGCACAATAATGTAGTTCCAAGTTCTATGGCTATGGTTTGTGTCCTATGGAAGTAGCCCAAAGCAGAGACTGACGAGAATCACTTTCATTGAAAGGGGTTGCCAAGCTTCCAAAAAAGTACGAGTTTCCTGAAATCTCAGCAAACATTTTTTCACCCAATCTTGATGATACTTGCAGGTAATGATTAGTACACCAGTCCCACTTTGCTCACCAAATTTCGTTCTTCTAGGTTAAACCGTTCCTTTGCAGTAACCGTTTTCATGTTTAGGTTCCACTCTGTTTTCTCCTATATGGATACATGTAGTTGGAACTCTAAATCAAACACGGTTTGTGTTAGCTCTTTGAAACTTGGCAAAATAATGTAGTTCCAAGTTCTATCTCTATGGTTTGTGTCCAACGGAAGTAGCCCCAAGTAGAGACTGACAAGAAACACTTTCATTGAAAGGGGTTTCCAATTTTCCAAAAAACTACGAGTTTCCTGAAATCTCAGGAAACATTTTTTCTCCCAATCTTTATGATACTTCCATTTAATGATCAGTACACCAATCCCACTTGGCTCACCAAATTTCGTTCTTCTAGGTTAAACCGTTCCTTTGCAGTAACCGTTTTGATGTTTAGGTTTCACTCTGTTTTTTCGTATATGGATACATGTAGTTGGAACTCTAAATCAAACACGGTTTGTGCTAGCTCTTTGAAACTTGGCAGAATAATGTAGCTCCAAGTTCTATGGCTATGGTTTGTGTCCTATGGATGTAGCCCCAAGCAGAGACTGACGAGAATCACTTACATTGAAAGGGGTTGCCAAGCTTCCAAAAAACTACGAGTTTCCTGAAATCTCAGCAAACATTTTTTCACCCAATCGTGATGATACTTGCAGGTAATGATCATTACAGCAGTCCCACTTGGCTCACCAAATTTCGTTCTTCTAGGTTAAACCGTTCCTTTGCAGGAACCGTTTTCACATTAGGTTTCACTCTGTTTTCTCCTATATGGATACATGTAGTTGGAATTCTAAATCAAACACGGTTTGTGCTAGCTCTTTGAAACTTGGCACCATAATGTAGTTCCAAGTTCTATGGCTATGGTTTGTGTCCTATTGAAGTAGCCCCAAGCAGAGACTGACGAGAATCACTTTCATTGAAAGGGGTTTCCAAGCTTCCAAAAAAGTACGAGTTTCCGGAAATCTCAGCAAACATTTTTTCTCCCAATCTTTATGATACTTCCATTTAATGATGAGTACACCAATCCTACTTGGCTCACCAAATTTCGTTCTTCTAGGTTAAACCGTTCCTTTGCAGTAACCGTTTTCATGTTTAAGTTTCACTCTGTTTTCTCCTATATGGATACATGTAGTTGGAACTCTAAATCAAACACGGTTTGTGCTAGCTCTTTGAAACTTGGCACAATAATGTAGTTCCAAGTTCTATGGCTATGGTTTGTGTCCTATGGAAGTAGCCCCAAGCAGAGACTGACGAGAATCACTTTCATTGAAAGGGGTTGCCAAGGTTCCAAAAAACTACGAGTTTCCGGAAATCTCTGCAAACATTTTTTCACCCAATCTTGAAGATACATCCATTTAATGATCAGTACACCAATCCCACTTGGCTCACCAAATTTCGTTCTTCTAGGTTAAACCGTTCCTTTGCCGTAACCGTTTTCATGTTCAAGTTTCACTCTATTTTCTCCTATATGGATACATGTATTTAGAACTCTAAATCAAACACGGTTTTGTGCTACCTCTTTGAAACTTGGCAAAATAATGTAGTTCCAAGTTCTATCTCTATGGTTTGTGTCCAACGGAAGTAGCCCCAAGTAGAGACTGACAAGAAACACTTTCATTGAAAGGGGTTTTCAAGCTTCCAAAAAACTACGAGTTTCCTGAAATCTCAGGAAACATTTTTTCTCCAATCTTTATGATACTTCCATTTAATGATCAGTACACCAATCCCACTTGGCTCACCAAATTTCGTTCTTCTAGGTTAAACCGTTCCTTTGCAGTAACCGTTTTCATGTTTAGGTTTCACTCTGTTTTTTCGTATATGGATACATGTAGTTGGAACTCTAAATCAAACACGGTTTGTGCTAGCTCTTTGAAACTTGGCACAATAATGTAGCTCCAAGTTCTATGGCTATGGTTTGTGTCCTATGGAAGTAGCCCCAAGCATAGACTGACGAGAATCACTTTCATTGAAAGGGGTTTCCAAGCTTCCAAAAAACTACGAGTTTCCTGAAATCTCAGCAAACATTTTTTCACCCCATCGTGATGATACTTGCAGGTAATGATCATTACAGCAGTCCCACTTGGCTCACCAAATTTCGTTCTTCTAGGTTAAACCGTTCCTTTGCAGGAACCGTTTTCACATTAGGTTTCACTCTGTTTTCTCCTATATGGATACATGTAGTTGGAATTCTAAATCAAACACGGTTTGTGCTAGCTCTTTGAAACTTGGCACCATAATGTAGTTCCAAGTTCTATGGCTATGGTTTGTGTCCTATTGAAGTAGCCCCAAGCAGAGACTGACGAGAATCACTTTCATTGAAAGGGGTTTCCAAGCTTCCAAAAAAGTACGAGTTTCCGGAAATCTCAGCAAACATTTTTTCTCCCAATCTTTATGATACTTCCATTTAATGATGAGTACACCAATCCTACTTGGCTCACCAAATTTCGTTCTTCTAGGTTAAACCGTTCCTTTGCAGTAACCGTTTTCATGTTTAGGTTTCACTCTGTTTTCTCCTATATGGATACATGTAGTTGGAACTCTAAATCAAACACGGTTTGTGCTAGCTCTTTGAAACTTGGCACAATAATGTAGTTCCAAGTTCTATGGCTATGGTTTGTGTCCTATGGAAGTAGCCCCAAGCAGAGACTGAGGAGAATCACTTTCATTGAAAGGGGTTGCCAAGGTTCCAAAAAACTACGAGTTTCCGGAAATCTCTGCAAACATTTTTTCACCCAATCTTCAAGATACATCCATTTAATGATCAGTACACCAATCCCACTTGGCTCACCAAATTTCGTTCTTCTAGGTTAAACCGTTCCTTTGCCGTAACCGTTTTCATGTTCAAGTTTCACTCTATTTTGTCCTATATGGATACATGTATTTAGAACTCTAAATCAAACATGGTTTGTGCTAGGTCTTTGAAACTTGGCACAATAATGTAGTTCCAAGTTCTATGGCTATGGTTTGTGTCCTATGGAAGTAGCCCCAAGCAGAGACGGACGAGAATCACTTTCATTGAAAGGGGTTGCCAAGAATCCAAAAAACTACGAGTTTCCTGAAATCTCAGCAAACATTTTTTCACCCAATCTTGATGATACTTCCATTTAATGATCAGTACACCAATCCCACTAGGCTCACCAAATTTCGTTCTTCTAGGTTAAACCGTTCCTTTGCAGTAACCGTTTTCATGTTTAGGTTTCACTCTGTTTTCTCCTATATGGATACATGTAGTTGGAACTCTAAATCAAACACGGTTTGTCCGAGCTCTTTGAAACTTGGCACAATAATGTAGTTCCCATTTCTAAGGCTATGGTTTGTGTCCTATGGAAGTAGCCCCAAGCATAGACTGACGAGAATCACTTTCATTGAAAGGGGTTGCCAAGCTTCCAAAAAACTACGAGTTTCCGGAAATCTCAGCAAACATTTTTTCACCCAATCTTGATGATACTTGCAGGTAATGATCAGTACACCAGTCACTTGGCTGACCAAGTTTCGTTCTTGTAGGTTAAACCGTTCCTTTGCAGTAACCGTTTTCATGTTTAGGTTTCACTCTGGTTTCTCCTATATGGATATATGTAGTTGGAACTCTAAATCAAACACGGTTTGTCCGAGCTCTTTGAAACTTGGCACAATAATGTAGTTCCCATTTCTATGGCTATGTTTTGTGTCCTATGGAAGTAGCCCCAAGCAGAGACTGACGAGAATCACTTTCATTGAAAGGGGTTGCCAAGCTTCCAAAAAACTACGAGTTTCCTGAAATCTCAGGAAACATTTTTTCACCCAATCTTGATGATACTTGCAGGAACTGCTCAGTAAACCAGTCCCACTTGGCTGACCAAATTTCGTTCTTCTAGGTTAAACCGTTGCTTTGCAGTAACCGTTTTCATGTTTAGGTTTCACTGTTTTCTCCTATATGGATACATGTATTTGGAACTCTAAACAAACACGGTTTGTGCTAGCTCTTTGAAACTTGGCACAATAATGTAGTTCCAAGTTCTCTTTTGATGGTTTGTGTCCTATTGATATAGCCCCAATCAGAGAATGACGAGAATCACTTTCATTGAAAGGGGTTGCCAAGCTTCCAAAAAACTACGAGTTTCCTGAAATCTCAGGAGACATTTTTTCACCCAATCTTGATGATACTGGCAGATAATGATCAGTACACCAATCCCACTTGGCTCACGAAATTTCGTTATTCTAAGTTGAACCGTTGCTTTGCAGTAACCGTTTTCATGTTTAGGTTTCACTCTGTTTTCTCCTATATGGATACATGTTAGTTGGAACTCTAAATCAAACATGGTTTGTGCTAGCTCTTTGAACTTGGCACAATCATGTAGTTCCAAGTTCGATCGCGATGGTTTGTGTCCTATGGAAGTAGCCCCAAGCAGAGACTGACGAGAATCACTTTCATTGAAAGGAGTTGCCAATCTTACAAAAAACTACGAGTTTCCTGAATTCTCAGCAAACCTTTTTTCACCCAATCGGATGATACTTGCAGGTAATGACCATTACAGCAGTCCCACTTGGCTCACCAAATTTCGTTCTTCTTGGTTAAACCGTTCCTTTGCCGTAACCGTTTCATATTAGGTTTCACTCTGTTTTCTCCTATATGGATACATGTAGTTGGAATTCTAAATCAAACACGGTTTGTGCTAGCTCTTTGAAACTTGGCACAATAATGTAGTTCCAAGTTCTATGGCTATGGTTTGTGTCCTATGGAAGTAGCCCCAAGCAGAGACTGACGAGAATCACTTTCATTGAAAGGGGTTGCCAAGCTTCCAAAAAACTACGAGTTTCCTGAAATCTCAGCAAACATTTTTTCACACAATCTTGATGATACTTGCAGGTAATGATCAGTACACCAGTCCCACTTGGCTGACCAAGTTTCGTTCTTCTAGGTTAAACCGTTCCTTTGCAGTAACCGTTTTCATATTAGGTTTCACTCTGTTTTCTCCTATATGGATACATGTAGTTGGGATTCTAAATCAAACACGGTTTGTGCTAGCTCTTTGAAACTTGGCACCATAATGTAGTTCCAAGTTCTATGGTTATGGTTTGTGTCCTATTGAAGTAGCCCCAAGCAGAGACTGACGAGAATCACTTTCATTGAAAGGGGTTTCCAAGCTTCCAAAAAAGTACGAGTTTCCGGAAATCTCAGCAAACATTTTTTCTCCCAATCTTCATGATACTTCCATTTAATGATGAGTACACCAATCCTACTTGGCTCACCAAATTTCGTTCTTCTAGGTTAAAACCGTTCCTTTGCAGTAACCGTTTTCATATTTAGGTTTCACTCTGTTTTCTCCTATATGGATACATGTAGTTGGGAACTCTAAATCAAACACGGTTTGTGCTAGCTCTTTGAAACTTGGCACAATAATGTAGTTCCAAGTTCTATGGCTATGGTTGTGTCCTATGGAAGTAGCCCCAAGCAGAGACTGACGAGAATCACTTTCATTGAAAGGGGTTGCCAAGGTTCCAAAAAACTACGAGTTTCCGGAAATCTCTGCAAACATTTTTTCACCCAATCTTGAAGATACATCCATTTAATGATCAGTACACCAATCCCACTTGGCTCACCAAATTTCGTTCTTCTAGGTTAAACCGTTCCTTTGCTGTAACCGTTTTCATGTTCAGGTTTCACTCTATTTTATCCTATATGGATACATGTATTTAGAACTCTAAATCAAACACGGTTTGTGCTAGCTCTTTGAAACTTGGCACAATAATGTAGTTCCAAGTTCTATGGCTATGGTTTGTGTCCTATGGAAGTAGCCCCAAGCAGAGACGGACGAGAATCACTTTCATTGAAAGGGGTTGCCAAGCTTCCAAAAAACTACGAGTTTCGGAAATCTCAGCAAACATTTTTTCACCCCAATCTTGATGATACTTGCAGGTAATGATCAGTACACCAATCCAACTTGCTCACCAAATTCCGTCTTCTAGGTTAAACCGTTCCTTTGCAGTAACCGTTTTCATGTTTAGGTTTCACTCTGTTTTCTCCTATATGGATACATGTGGTTGGAACTCTAAATCAAACACGGTTTGTGCTAGCTATTTGAAACATGGCACAATAATGTAGTTCCAAGTTTTTTGGCTATGGTTTGTGTCCTATGGAAGTATCCCCAAGCAGAGACTGACGAGAATCACTTTCATTGAAAGGGGTTGCCAAGCTTCCAAAAAACTACGAGTTTCCTGAAATCTCAGCAAACATTTTTTTCACCCAAAGTTGATGATACTTCCATTTAATGATCAGTACAGCAGTCCCACTTGGCTCAACAAATTTCGTTCTTCTAGGTTAAACCATTGCTTTGCAGTAACCGTTTTCATGTTTAGGTTTCACTCTGTTTTCTCCCTATATGGATACATGTAGTTGGAACTCTAAATCAAACACGGTTTGTGCTAGCTCTTTGAAACTTGGCACAATAAAGTAGTTCCAAGTTCTATCGCTATGGTTTGTGTCCTATGGATGTAGCCCCAAGCAGAGACTGACGAGAATCACTTTCATTGAAAGGGGTTGCTAAGCTTCCAAAAAACTACGAGTTTCCTGAAATCTCAGCAAACATTTTTTCACCCAATCTTGATGATACTAGCAGGTAATGATCAGTACACCAGTCCCACTTGGCTCACCAAATTTCGTTCTTCTAGGTTAAACCGTTCCTTTGCAGTAACCGTTTTCATGTTTAGGTTTCACTCTGTTTTCTCCTATATGGATACATGTATTTGGAACTCTAAATCAAACACGGTTTGTGCTAGCTCTTTGAAACTTGGAAAAATAATGTAGTTCCAAGTTCTATCGCTATGGTTTGTGTCCTATGGAAGTAGCCCCAAGCAGAGACTGACGAGAATCACTTTCATTGAAAGGGGTTGCCAAGCTTCCAAAAAACTGCGAGTTTCCTGAAATCTCAGCAATCATTTTTTGTCACAATCTTGATGATACTTGCAGGTAATGATCAGTACACCAGTCCCACTTGGCTCACCAAATTTCGTTCTTCTAGGTTAAACGTTCCTTTGAAGTCAACCGTTCTCATGTTTAGATTTCACTCTGTTTTCTCCTATATGGATACATGTAGTTGGAACTCTAAATCAAACACGGTTTGAGCTAGATCTTTGAAACTTGGCACAAATATGTAGTTCCAAGTTCTATGGCTATGGTTTGTGTCTATGGAAGTAGCCCCAAGCAGAGACTGACGAGAACCACTTTCATTGAAAGGGGTTGCCAAGCTTCCAAAATACTACAAATTTCCTGGAATCTCAGCAATCATTTTTTCACCCAATCTTGATGATACTTGCAGGTAATGATCAGTAACCAGTCCACTTGGCTCAGCAATTTCGTTCTTCTAGGTTAAACCGTTCCTGTGCAGGAACCGTTTTCATGTTTAGGTTTCACTCTGTTTCTCCCATATGGATACATGTAGTTGGAACTCTAATTCAAACACGGTTTGTGCTAGCTCTTTGAAAACGTGGCAAAATAATGTAGTTCCAAGTTCTATCGCTATAGGTGTGTGTCCTATGGAAGTAGCCCCAAGCAGAGACTGACGAGATTCACTTTCATTGAAAGGGGTTTCCAAGCTTCTAAAATCTACGAGTTTCCTGAAATCTCAGCAATCATTATTTCTCCCAATCTTTATATACTTCCATTTAATGATCAGTACACCAATCCCACCTGGCTCACCAATTTCGTTCTTCTAGGTTAAACCTTTGCTTTGCAGTAACCGTTTTCATGTTTAGGTTTCACTCTGTTTTTCTACTATATGGATACATGTAGTTGGAACTCTAAATCAAACACGGTTTGTGCTACCTCTTTGAAACTTGGCACAATAATGTAGTTCCAAGTTCTATCGCTATGGTTTCTGTCCCTATGGAAGTAGTCCCAAGCAGAGACTGACGAGAATCACTTTCATTGAAAGGGGTTGCCAAGATTCCAAAAAACTACGAGGTTCCCAGAAATCTCAGCAAACATTTTTTTCCACCCAAAGTTGATGATACTTCCATTTAATGATCAGTACAGCAGTCCGACTTGGCTCAACAAATTTCGTTCTTCTAGGTTAAACCGTTCCTTTTCAGTAACCGTTTTCATGTTTAGGTTTCACTCTGTTTTCTCCTATATGGATACATGTAGTTGGAACTCTAAATCAAACACGGTTTGTGGTAGCTCTTTGAAACGTGGCACAATAATGTAGTTCCAAGTTCTATGGCTATGGTTTGTGTCCGATGGAAGTAGCCCCAAGCAGAGACTGACGAGAATCACTTTCATTGAAAGGGGTTTCCAAGCTTCCAATAAAACTACGAGTTTCCTGAAATCTCAGAAATCATTTTTCTCCCAATTTTATGATACATCCATTTAATGATCAGAACACCAATCCCACTTGGCTCACCAAATTTCGTTTTTCTAGGTTAAACCGTTCCTTTGCAGGAACCGTTTTCATGTTTAAGTTTCACTCTTTTTTCTCCTATATGGATACATGTATTTGGAACTCTATATCAAACACGGTATGTGCTAGCTCCTTTGAAACTTGGCACAATAATGTAGTTCCGAGTTCTATGGCTTATGGTTTGTGTCCTATGGAAGTAGCCCCAAGCAGAGACTGACGAGAATCACTTTCATTGAAAGGGGATGCCAAGCTTCCAAAAAACTACGAGTTTCCTGAAATCTCAACAAACATTTTTTCACCCAATGTTGATGATACTTGCAGGTAATGATCAGTACACCAGTCCCACTAGGCTCACTGAATTTCGTTCTTCTAAGTTAAACAGTTCCTTTGAAGGAACCATTTCATGTTTAGGTTTCACTCTGTTTTCTCCTATATGGGTACATGTAGTTGGAACACAAATCAAACACGGTTTGGGCTTGCTCTTTGAAACTTGGCAAATTAATGTAGTTCCAAGTTCTATCGCTATGGTTTGTGTCCTATGGAAGTAGCCCCAATCAGAGACTGACGAGAATCACTTTTCATTGAAAGGGGTTGCCAAGCTTCCAAAACTCTACGAGTTTCCTGAAATCTCAGCAAACATTTTTCCACCCAATCTTGATGATACTTCCATTTAATGATCAGTACACCAATCCCCACTTGGCACACCAAATTTCGTTCTTCTAGGTTAAACCTTTGCTTTGCAGTAACCGTTTTCATGTTTAGGTTTCACTCTGTTTTCTCCTATATGGATACATGTAGTTGGAAATCTAAATCAAACTCAGTTTGTTGTAGCTCTTTGAAACTTGGCACAGATAATGGAGTTCCAAGTTCTTTGGCTATGGTTTGTGTTCTATGGAAGTAGCCCCAAGCAGAGACTGACGAGAATCACTTTCATTGAAAGGGGTTGCCAAGCTTCCAAAATACTAGGAGTTTCCTGAAATCTCAGCAAACATTTTTTCACCCAATCTTGATGATACTTGCAGGTTATGATCAGTACACGAGTCCCACTTGGCCCAACAAATTTCGTTCTTCTAGGTTAAACCGTTCCTTTGCAGTAACCGTTTCATGTTTAGGTTTCACTCTGTTTTCTCCTATATGGATACATGTAGTTGGAACTCTAAATAAAACACCGTTTCTGCTAGCTCTTTGAAACTTGGCACAATAATGTAGTTAAAAGTTCTATGGCTATGGTTTGTGTCCCTATGGAAGTAGCCCCAAGGCAGAGACTGACGAGTATCACTTTCATTGAAAGGGGTTGCCAAGCTTCCAAAAAACTACGAGTTTCCTGAAATCTCAGCAAACATTTTTTCACCCAATCTTGATGATACTTGCAGGTAATCATCAGTACACCAGTCCCACTTGGCTCAGCAAATTTCGTTCTTCTAGGTTAAACCGTTCCTTTGCAGTAACCGTTTCATGTTTAGGTTTCACTCTGTTTTCTCCTATATGGATACAAGTAGTTGGAACTCTAACTCAAACACGGTTTGTGCTAGCTCTTTGAAACTTGGCACAATAATGTAGTTCCTAGTTCTATGGCTATGGTTTGTGTCCTATGGAAGTAGCCCCCAAGCAGAGACTGACGAGAATCACTTTCATTGAAAGGGGTTTGACAAGCTTCCAAAAAACTACGAGTTTCCTGAAATCTCAGCAAACATTTTTTCACCCAATCTTGATGATACTTGCAGGTAATGATCAGTACACCAGTCCCAGTTGGCTCACCAAACATCGTTCTTCTAGGTTAAACCGTTCATTTGCAGTAACCGTTTTCATGTTTAGGTTTCACTCTGTTTTCTCCTATAAGGATACATGCAGTTGGAACTCTAAATCAAACACTGTTTGTGCTAGCTCTTTGAAACTTGGCACAATAATGTAGTTCCAATCTTATCGCGATGGTATGTGTCCTATTGAAGTAGCCCCAAGAGGAGACTGACGAGAATCACTTTCATTGAAAGGGGTTGCCAAGCTTCCAAAAACTACGAGTTTCCTGAAATCTCAGAAATCATTTTTCCACCAATCTTGATGATACTTCCATTTAATGATCAGTACACCAATCCCACTTGGCTCACCAAATTTCGTTGCTTCTAGGTTAAACCGTTCCTTTGCAATAACAGTTTTCAGGTTTAGGTTTCAACTCCTGTTTTCTCCTATATGGATACATGTAGTTGGAAATCTAAAACAAACTCGGTTTGTTGTAGCTCTTTGAAACTTGGCATAATAATGTAGTTCCAAGTTCTTTGGCTATGGTTTGTGTCCTATGGATGTAGCCCCAAGCAGAGACTGACGAGAATCACTTTCATTGAAAGTGGTTGCCAAGCTTCCAAAAAACTAGGAGTTTCATGAATTCTCAGCAAACATTTTTTCACCCAATCTTGATGATACTTGCAGGTCATGATCAGTACAGCAGTCCCAATTGGCTCACCAAATTTCGTTCTTCTAGGTTAAACCTTTCCTTTAGTAACCGTTTTCATGTTTAGGTTTCACTCTGTTGTCTCCTATATGGATACATGTAGTTGGAACTCTAAATCAAACACGGTTTTTGCTAGCTCTTTGAAACTTGGCACAATAATGTAGTTCCAAGTTCTCTGGATATGGTTTGTGTCCTATGGAAGTAGCCCCAAGCAGAGACTGACGAGAATAACTTTCATTGAAAGGGGTTGCCAAGCTTCAAAAAAATAAGTTTTTCCTGAAATCTCAGCAATCATTTTTTCACCCAATCTTGATGATACTTGCAGGTAATGATCAGTACACGAATCCCACTTGGCTCACCAAATTTCGTTCTTCTAGGTTAAACCGCTGCTTTGCAGTAACCGTTTTCATATTTAGGTTTCACTCTGTTTTCTCCTATATGGATACTTGTAGTTGGTACTCTAAATCAAACACGGTTTGTGCTAGCACTTTGAAACTTGGCACAATAATGTAGTTCCAAGATCTATGGCTATGGTTTGTGTCCTATGGAAGTACCCCCAAGCACAGACTGAGGAGAATCACTTTCATTGAAAGGTGTTTCCAAGCTTCCAAACAACTACGAGTTTCCTGAAATCTCAGCAAACATTTTTTCTCCAAATCTTGATGATACTTCATTTAATGATCAGTACACCAATCCCACTTGGCTCACCAAATTTCGTTCTTCTAGGTTAAACCGTTCCTTTGCAGTAACCGTTTTCATGTTTAGGTTTCACTCTGTTTTCTCCTATATGGATACATGTAGTTAGAACTCTAAATCAAACACGGTTTGTGCTAGCTCTTTGAATCTTGGCACAATAATGCAGTTCCATGTTCTATGGATATGGTTTGTGTCCTTTGGAAGTAGCTCCAAGAAGAGACTGACGAGAATCACTTTCTTTGACTGGAGTTGCCAAGCTTCCAAAAAACTACGAGTTTCCTGAAATCTCAGCAAACATTTTTTCACCCAATCTTGATGATACTTGCAGGTATTGATCAGTACACCAGTGCACTTGGCTAACCAAATTTCGTTCTTCTAGTTAAACAGTTCCTTTGCAGTAACCGTTTTCATGTAGGTTTCACTCTTCTTTCTCGTATATGGATAATGTAGTTGGAAATCTAAATCAAACTCCGTTTGTTGTAGCTCTTTGAAACTTGGCACAATAATGTAGGTTCCAAGTTCTTTGGCTGTGGTTTGTGTCCTATGGAAGTAGCCCCAAGCCAGAGACTGACGAGAATCACTTTCATTGAAAGGGGTTGCCAAGCTTCCAAAAAACTACGAGTTTCCTGAAATCTCAGCAAACATTTTTTCACCCAACTTGATGATACTTGCAGGTAATGATCAGTACACCAGTCCCACTTGGCTGACAAAATTTCGTTCTCTAGGTTAAACCGTTCTTTGCAGTAACCTGTTTTGATGTTTAGGTTTCACTCTGTTTTCTCCTATATGGATACATGTAGTTGGAACTCTAAAATCAAACACGGTTTGTGCTAGCTCTTTGAAACTTTGCAAAATATGTAGTTCCAAGTTCTATCGCTATGGTTTGTCTCCTATTGACGTAGCCCCAAGCAGAGACTGACGAGAATCACTTTCATTGTAAGTTGTTTCCAAGCTTCCAAAAAACTACGAGTTTCCTGAAATCTCAGCAATCATTTTTTCTCCCAATTTTATGATACTTCCATTTAATGATCAGAACACCAATCCCACTTGGCTCACCAAATTTCGTTCTTCTAGGTTAAACCGTTCCTTTGCAATACCGTTTACATGTTTAAAGTTTCACTCTGTTTTCTCCTATAAGAATACATGTAGTTGGAACTCTAAGTCAAACACGGATGTGCTAGCTCATTGAAACTTGGCACAATAATGTAGTTCCAAGTTTCATGGCTATGGTTTGTGTCTTATTGAAGTATCCCGAAGGAGAGACTGACGAGAATCACTTTCAATGAAAGGGGTTGCGAAGCTTGCAAAAAAATACGAGTTCCTGAAATCTCAGCAAACATTTTTTTAACCCAATCTTGATGATACTTGCCAGTAATGATGAGTACAATAGTCCCACTTGGCTCACCAAATTTCGTTCTTCTAGGTTAAACCGTTGCTTTGCAGTAACCGTTTTCATGTTTAGGTTTCACTCTGTTTTCTCCTATATGGATACATGTCGTTGGAACTCTAAATCAAACACGGTTTCTGCTAGCTCTTTGAAACTTGGCACAATAATGTAGTTCCAAGTTTCATGGCTATGGTTTGTGTTTATTGAAGTATCCCCAAGCAGAGACTGACGAGAATCACTTTCATTGAAAGGGGATGCCAAGCTTCCAAAAACCTACGAGTTTCCTGAAATCTCAGCAAACATTTTTTCACCCAATCTTGATGATACTTGCAGGTAATGATCAGTACACCAGTCCCACTTGGCTCACCAAACTTCGTTCTTCTAGGTTAACCGTTGCTTTGCAGTAACCGTTTTCATGTTTAGGTTTCACTCTGTTTTCTCCTATATGGATACATGTAGTTGGAACTCTAAATCAAACACGGTTTGTGCTAGCTCTTTGAAACTTGGCACAATAATATAGTTCAAAATTCTATGGCTATGGTTTGTGTCCTATGGAAAGTAGCCCCAAGCAGAGACTGACGAGAATCACTTTCATTGAAAGGGGTTGCCAAGCTACCAAAAAACTACGAGTTTCCTGAAATCTCAGCAAAACATTTTTTCACCCAAACGTGATGGTACTTGCAGGTAATGATCAGTGCTCCAATCCCACTTGGCTCACCAAATATTGTTCTTCTAGGTTAAACAGTTCCTTTGAGTAACCGATTTCATGTTTAGGTTTCACTCTGTTTTCTCCTATGGATACATGTAGTTGGAACTCTAAATCAAACACGGTTTGTGCTAGCACTTTGAAACTTGGCACAATATGTAGTTCCCAGTCCTATCGCTATGGATTTTGTCCTATGGAAGTAGCCCCAAGCAGAGACTGACGAGAATCATTTCATTGAAAGGGGTTGCCAAGCTTCCAAAAATACGAGTTTCCTGAAATCTCAGCAAACATTTTTTCACCAATTTGATGATACTTCCATTTAATGATCAGTACACCCATCTCACTTGGCTCACCAAATTTCGTTCTTCTAGGTCAAACCGTTCCTTTGCAGTAACCGTTTTGATGTTTAGGTTTCACTCTGTTTTCTCCTATAGGGATACATGTAATTGGAACTCTAAATCAAACACGGTTTGTGCTAGCTCTTTGAAACTTGGCACAATAATGTAGTTCCAAGTTCTATGGCTATGTTTTGTGTCCTATGGAAGTAGCCCCAGGCAGAGACTGACGAGTATCACTTTTCATTGAAAGGGGTTGCAAGCTTCCAAAAAACTACGAGTTTCCTGAAATCTCAGCAAACATTTTTTCACCCAATCGTGATGATACTTGCAGGTAATGGTCAGCACACCAGTCCCACTTGGCTCACCAAATTTCGTTCTACTAGGTTAAAACTTTCCTTTGCAGTAACCGTTTTCATGTTTAGTTTTCACTCTGATTTCTCCTATATGGATACATGTAGTTGTAACTCTAAATCAAACACGGTTTGTGCTAGCTCTTTGAAACTTGGCACAGTAATGTAGTTCCAAGTTCTATGGCTATGGTTTGTGTCCTATGGAAGTAGCCCAAGCAGAGACTGACGAGAATCACTTTCATTGAAAGCGGTTGCCAAGCTTCCAAAAAACTACGAGTTTCCGGAAATCTCAGCAAACATTTTTTCACCCAATCTTGATGATACTTGCAGGTAATGTTGAGTACACCAATCGCACTTGGCTCACCAAATTTCGTTCTTCTAGGTTAAACCGTTCCTTTGCAGTAACCGTTTCCATGTTTAGGTTTCACTCTGTTTTCTCCTATATGGATACATGTATTTGGATCTCTAAATCAACCACGGTTTGTGCTAGCTCTTTGAAACGTGGCACAATAATGTAGTTCCAAGTTCTATGGCTATGGTTTGTTGCCTATGGAAGAAGCCCTAAGCAGAGACTGACGAGAAATCACTTTCATTGAAAGGCGTTTCCAAGCTTCCAAAAAACTACGAGTTTCCTGAAATCTCAGCAAACATTTTTTCTCCAAATTTTTATGGATACTTCCATTTAATGATCAGTAAAACCAATCCCACTTGGCTCACCAAATTTCATTCTTCAAGGTTAAACCGTTCCTTTGCAGTAACCGTTTTCATGTTTTAGGTTTCACTCTGTTTTTCCTATATGGATATATGTAGTTGGAACTCTAAATCAAACACGGTTTGTGCTAGCTCTTTGAACTTGGCACAATAATGTAGTTCCAAGTTCTATGGCTATAGTTTGTGTTCTATGGAAGTAGCCCCAAGCAGAGACTGACGAGCATCACTTTCTTTGAATGCAGTTGCCAAGCTTCCAAAAAACTACGAGTTTCCTGAAATCTCAGCAAACATTTTTTTTCCCAATCTTTATGATACTTGCAGGTAATGATCAGTACACCATTCCCACTTGGCTCACCAAATTTCGTTCTTCTAGGTTAAACCATTCCTTTGCAGTAACCGTTTTCATGTTTAGGTTTCACTCTGATTTCTCCTATATGGATACATGTATTTGGAACTCTAAATCAAACACGGTTTGTACTAGCTCTTTGAAACTTGGCACAATAATGTAGTTCCAAGTTCTATGGCTATGGTTTTTGTCCTATGGAAGTAGCCCCAAGCAGAGACTGACGAGAATCACTTTCATTGAAAGAGGTTGCCAAGCTTCCAAAAAACTACGAGTTTCCTGAAATCTCAGCATACATTTTTTTAACCCAATCTTGATGATACTTACCAGTAATGATCAGTACAATGGTCCACTTGGCTCACCAAATTTCGTTCTTCTAAAGTTAAACCGTGCTTTGCAGTAACCGTTTTCATGTTTAGGTTTCACTCTGTTTTCTCCTATATGGATACATGTCGTTGGAACTCTAAATCAAACACGGTTTCTGCTAGCTCTTTGAAACTTGGCACAATAATGTAGTTCCAAGTTTCATGGCTATGGTTTGTGTCTTATTGAAGTATCCCAAGCAGAGACTGACGAGAATCACTTTCATTGAAAGGGGATGCCAAGCTCCAAAAAACTACGAGTTTCCTGAAATCTCAGCAAACATTTTTTCACCCAATCGTGATGGGACTTGCAGGTAATGATCAGTGCTCCAATCCCACTTGGCTCACCAAATATTGTTCTTCTAGGTTAAACCGTTCCTTTGGAGTAACCGTTATCATGTTTAGGTTTCACTCTGTTTTCTCCTATATGGATACATGTAGTTGGAACTCTAAATCAAACACGTTTGTGCTAGCTCTTTGAAACTTGGCACAATAATGTAGTTCCCAGTTCTATCGCTATGGATTGTGTCCTATGGAAGTAGCCCCAAGCAGAGACTGACGAGAATCACTTTCATTGAAAGGGGTTGCCAAGCTTCCAAAAAACTACGAGTTTCCTGAAATCTCAGCATCATTTTCTCTCCCAATATTCATGATACTTCCATTTAATGATCAGTACACCAATCTCACTTGGCTCACCAAATTTCATTCTTCTAGGTTAAACCGTTCCATTGCAGTACCGTTTTCATGTTTAGGTTTCACTCTGTTTTCTCCTATATGGATACATGTAGTTGGAACTCTAATCAAACACGGTTTGTGCTAGCTCTTTGAAACTTGGCACAATAATGTAGTTCCAATTTCTATGGCTATGGTTTGTGTCCTATGGAAGTAGCCCCAAGCAGAGATGACGAGAATCACTTTCATTGAAAGGGCTTGCCAAGCTTCCAAAAACTACGAGTTTCCGGAAATCTCAGCAAACATTTTTTCACCCAATTTGATGATACATCCATTAATGATCAGTACACCAATCCCACTTGGCTCACAAAATTTCGTTCTTCTAGGTTAAACCGTTCCTTTGCTGTAACCGTATTCATGTTTAGGTTTAACTCTGTTTTCTCCTATAGGGATACATGTAATTGGAACTCTAAATCAAACACGGTTTGTGCTAGCTCTTTGAAACTTGGCACAATAATGTAGTTCCAAGTTCTATGGCTATGTTTTTTGTCCTCTGGACGTAGCCCCAGGCAGAGACTGACGAGAATCACTTTCAATGAAAGGGGTTGCCAAGCTTCCAATAAACTACGAGTTTCCTGAAATCTAGCAAACATTTTTTCACCCAATCGTGATGATACTTGCAGGTAATGATCAGCACACCAGTCCCACTTGGCTCACCAAATTTCGTTCTACTAGGTTAACCTTTCCTTTGCAGTAACCGTTTTCATGTTTAGGTTTCACTCTGTTTTCTCCTATATGGATACATGTAGTTGGAACTCTAAATCAAACACGGTTTGTGCTATCTCTTTGAAACTTGGCACAATAATGTAGTTCCAAGTTTATGGCTATGGTTTGTGTCCTATGGAAGTAGCCCCAAGCAGAGACTGACGAGAATCACTTTCATTGAAAGGGGGTTGCCAAGCTTCCAAAAACCTAAGAGTTTCCGGAAATCTCAGCAAAAATTTTTTTCACCCAATCTTGATGATACTTGCAGGTAATGATCAGTACACCAATCCCACTTGGCTCACCAAATTTCGTTCTTCTAGGTTAAACCGTTGCTTTGCAGTAACCGTTTTCATGTTTAGGTTTCACTCTGTTTTCTCCTATATGGTTACATATAGTTGGAACTCTAAATCAAACACGGTTTGTGCTAGCTCTTTGAACCCTTGGCACAATAATGTAGTTCCAAGTTCTATGGCTATGGATTGTGTCCTATGGAAGTTGGCCCAAGCAGAGACTGACGAGAATCACTTTCATTGAAAGGGGTTGCCAAGCTACCAAAAAACTACGAGTTTCCTGAAATCTCAGCAACATTTTTTCACCCAATCTTGATGATACTTGCAGGTAATGGTGAGTACACCAATCGCACTTGGCTCACCAAATTTCGTTCTTCTAGGTTAAATCCGTTCCTTTGCAGTAACCGTTTCCATGTTTAGGTTTCACTCTGTTTTCTCCTATATGGATACATGTAGGGGGAACTCTAAATCAAACACCGTTTGTGCTAGCTCTTTGAAACTTGGCACAATAATGTAGTTCCAAGTTCTATGGCTATGGTTTGTGTCCTATGGAAGTAGCCCCAAGCAGAGATGACGAGAATCACTTTCATTGAAAGGGCTTGCCAAGCTTCCAAAAAACTACGAGTTTCCGGAAATCTCAGCAACATTTTTTCACCCAATTTGATGATACATCCCATTTAATGATCAGTACACCAATCCCACTTGGCTCACCAAATTTCGTTCTTTAGGTTAAACCGTTCCTTTGCTGTAACCGTTTCATGTTTAGGTTTCACTCTGTTTTCTCCTATAGGGATACATGTAATTGGAACTCTAAATCAAACACGGTTTGTGCTAGCTCTTTGAAACTTGGCACAATAATGTGTTCCAAGTTCTATGGCTATATTTTGTGTCCTATGGACGTAGCCCCAGGCAGAGACTGAAGAGAATCACTTTCATTGAAAGGGGTTGCCAAGCTTCCAATAAACTACGAGTTTTCTGAAATCTCAGCAAACATTTTTTCAACCAATCGTGATGAAACTTGCAGGTAATGATCAGCACACCATCCCACTTTGGCTCACCAAATTTCATTCTACTAGGTTAAACCTTTCCTTTGCAGTAACCGTTTTCATGTTTAGGTTTCACTCTGTTTTCTCCTATATGGATACATGTAGTTGGAACTCTAAATCAAACACGGTTTGTGCTATCTCTTTGAAACTTGGCACAATAATGTAGTTCCAAGTTCTATGGCTATGGTTTGTGTTCTATGGAAGTAGCCCCAAGCAGAGACTGACGAGAATCACTTTCATTGAAAGGGGTTGCCAAGCTTCCAAAAACTACGAGTTTCCGGAAATCTCAGCAAACATTTTTTCACCCATCTTGATGATACTTGCAGGTAATGATCAGTACACCAATCCCACTTGGCTCACCAAATTTCATTCTTCTAGGTTAAACCGTTGCTTTGCAGTAACCGTTTTCATGTTTAGTTTCACTCTGTTTTCTCCTATATGGATACATGTAGTTGGAACTCTAATCAAACACGGTTTGTGCTAGCTCTTTGAACTTGGCACAATAATGTAGTTCCAAGTTCTATGGCTATGGATTGTGTCCTATTGAAGTAACCCCCAAGCAGAGACTGACGAGAATCACTTTAATTGAAAGGGGTTGCCAAGCTACAAAAAACTACGAGTTTCCTGAAATCTCAGCAAACATTTTTTCACCCAATCTTGATGATACTTGCAGGTAATGATGAGTACACCAATCGCACTTGGCTCACCAAATTTCGTTCTTCTAGGTTAAACCGTTCCTTTGCAGTAACCGTTTCCATGTTTAGGTTTCACTCTGTTTTCTCCTATAGGATACATGTAGTTGGAACTCTAAATCAAACACGGTTTGTGCTAGGCTCTTAGAAACTTGGCACAATAATTTAGTTCCAAGTTCTATGGCTATGGTTTGTGTCCTATGGAAGTAGCCCCAAGCAGAGACTGACGAGAATCACTTTCATTGAAAAGGGTTGCCAAGCTACCAAAAAACTAAGAGTTCCTGAAATCCCACCAAACATTTTTTCACCCAATTGTGATGGTACATGAGGTAATGATCAGTGCTCCAATCCCACTTGGCTCACCAAATATTGTTCTTCTAGGTTAAACCGTTCCTTTGCAGTAACCGTTTCATGTTTACGTTTCACTCTGTTTTCTCCTATATGGATACATGTAGTTGGAACTCTAAATCAAACACGGTTTGTGCTAGCACTTTGAAACTTGGCACAATAATGTAGTTCCTAGTTCTCTCAGTAGGTTTGTGTCCTATGGAAGTAGCCCCAAGCAGAGATGACGATAATCACTTTCATTGAAAGGGCTTGCCAAGCTTACAAAAAACTACGAGTTTCCGGAAATCTCAGCAAACATTTTTTACCCAATCTTGATGATACTTACAGGTAATGATCAGTACACCAATCCCACTTGGCTCACCAAATTTCGTTCTTCTAGGTTTAAACCGTCCCTTTGCAGTAACCGTTTTCATGTTTAGTTTTCACTCTGTTTTCTCCTATATGGATACATGTAGTTGGAACTCTAAATCAAACACGGTTTGTGCTAGCTCTTTGAAACTTGGCACAATAATGTAGTTCCAAGTTCTATGGCTATGGTATTTTGTCTATGGAAGTAGCCCCAAGCAGAGACTGACGAGAATCACTTTCATTGAAAGAGGTTGCCAAGCTTCCAAAAAACTACGAGTTTCTTGAAATCTCAGCAAAATATTTTTTCACCCAATCGTGATGATACTTGCAGGTAATGATCAGTACACCAGTCCCACGTGACTCACCAAATTTCGTTCTTCTAGGGTTAAACCGTTGCTTTGCAGTAACCGTTTTCATGTTTAGTTTTCACTCTGTTTTCTCCTATATGGATACATGTAGTTGGAACTCTAATCAAACACGGTTTGTGCTAGCTCTTTGAAACTTGGCACAATAATGTAGTTCCCAGTTCTATGGCTATGGATTGTGTCCTATGGAAGTAACCCAAGCAGAGACTGACGAGAATAACTTTCATTGAAAGGGGTGCCAAGCTACCAAAAACTACGGGTTTCCTGAAATCTCAGCAAACATTTTTTCACCCAATCTTGATGATACTTGCAGGTAATGATGAGTACACCAATCGCACCTTGGCTCACCAAATTCCGTTCTTCTAGGTTAAACCGTTCCTTTGCAGTAACCGTTTCCATGTTTAGGTTTCACTCTGTTTTCTCCTATATGGATACATGTATTTGGAACTCTAAATCAAACACGGTTTGTGCTAGCTCTTTGAAAGTTGGCACAATAATGTAGTTCCAATTCTATGGCTATGGTTTGTGTCCTATGGAAGTAGCCCCCAAGCAGAGACTGACGAGAATCACTTTCATTGAAAGGGGTTGCCAAGCTACCAAAAAACTACGAGTTTCCTGAAATCTCAGCAAACATTTTTTCACCCAAACGTGATGGTACTTGCAGGTAATGATCAGTGCTCCAATCCCCCTTGGCTCACCAAATTTCGTTTCTCTAGGTTAAACCGTTCCTTTGCAGTAACCGTTTCCATGTTTAGGTTTCACTCTGTTTTCTCCTATATGGATACATGTAGTAGGAACTCTAAATCAAACACGGTTTGTGCTAGCATTTTGAAAACTTGGCACAATAATGTAGTTCCAAGTTCGATCGCTATGGTTTGTGTCTATGGAAGTAGGCCCAAGCAGAGACTGACGAGAATCACTTTCATTGAAAGGGGTTGCGAAGCTTCCAAAAAACTACGAGTTTCCTGAAATCTCAGCAGTCATTTTTTCTCCCAATCTTCAAGATACTTCCACTTAATGATCAGTACACCAATCTCACATGGCTCACCAAATTTCGTTCTTCTAGGTTAAACCGTTCCTTTGCAGAAACCGTTTTCATGTTTAGGTTTCACTCTGTTTTCTCCTATATGGATACATGTAGTTGGAACTCTAAATCAAACTCGGTTTGTGCTAGCTCTTTGAAACTTGGCACAATAATGTAGTTCCAAGTTCTATGGCTATGGTTTGTGTTCAATGGAAGTAGCCCCATCAGAGACTGACGAGAATCACTTTCATTGAAAGGGGTTGCCAAGCTTCCCAAAAAACTACGAGATTCCTGAAATCTCAGGAAACATTTTTCACCCAATCTTGATGATACCTGCAGGTAATGATCAGCACACCAGTTCCACTTGACTCACCAAATTTCGTTCTACTAGGTTAAACCGTTCCTTTGCAGGAACCGTTTTCATGTTTAGGTTTCACTCTATTTTCTCCATATGGATACATGTAGTTGGAACTCAAAATCAAACACGGTTTGTGCTAGCTCTTTGAAACTTGGCACAATAATGTAGTTCCATGGTCTATCGCTATGGTTTGTTTCCTATGGAAGTAGCCCCAAGCAGAGATGACGATAATCACTTTCATTGAAAGGGCTCGCCAAGCTTCCAAAAAACTACGAGTTTCCGGAAATCTCAGCAAACATTTTTTACCCAATCTTGATGATACTTGCAGGTAATGATCAGTACACCAATCCCACTTGGCTCACCATATTCGTTCTTCTAGGTTAAACCGTCTTTGCAGTAACCGTTTTCGTGTTTAGGTTTCACTCTGTTTTCTCCTATATGGATACATGTAGTTGGAACTCTAAATCAAACACGGTTTGTGCTATCTCTTTGAAACTTGGCACAATAATGTAGTTCCAAGTTCTATGGCTATGGTTTGTGTTCTATGGAAGTAGCCCCAAGCAGAGACTGACGAGAATCACTTTCATTGAAAGGGGTTGCCAAGCTTCCAAAAAACTACGAGTCCGGAAATCTCAGCAAACATTTTTTCACCCAATCTTGATGATACTTGCAGGTAATGATCAGTACACCAATCCCACTTGGCTCACCAAATTTCATTCTTCTAGGTTAAACCGTTGCTTTGCAGTAACCGTTTTCAGGTTTAGGTTTCACTCTTGTTTTCTCCTACATGGATACATGTAGTTGGAACTCTAAATCAAACACGGTTTGTGCTAGCTCTTTGAAACTTGGCACAATAATGTAGTTCCAAGTTCTATGGCTATGGATTGTGTCCTATGGAAGTAACCCCAAGCAGAGACTGACGAGAATCACTTTAATTGGAAGGGGTTGCCAAGCTACCAAAAAACTACGAGTTTCCTGAAATCTCAGCAAACATTTTTTCACCCAATCTTGATGATACTTGCAGGTAATGATGAGTACACCAATCGCACTTGGCTCACCAAATTTCGTTCTTCTAGGTTAAACCGTTCCTTTGCAGTAACCGTTTCCATGTTTAGGTTTCACTCTGTTTTCTCCTATATGGATACATGTAGTTGGAACTCTAAATCAACCACGGTTTATGCTAGCTCTTTGAAACTTGGCACAATAATGTAGTTCCAAGTTCTATGGCTATGGTTTGTGTCCTATGGAAGTAGCCCCAAGCAGAGACTGACGAGAATCACTTTCATTGAAAAGGGTTGCCAAGCTACCAAAAAACTAAGAGTTTCCTGAAATCCCACCAAACATTTTTTCACCCAATTGTGATGGTACATGCAGGCAATGATCAGTACACCAGTCCCACTTGGCTGACAAAATTTCGTTCTTCTAGGTTAAACTGTTCCTTTGCAATAACAGTTTCATGTTTAGGTTTCACTCTGTTTTCTCCTATATGGATACATGTAGTGGAACTCTAAATCAAACACGGTTTGTGCTAGCTCTTTGAAACTTGGCACAATAATGTAGTTCCATGTTCTATCGCTATGGTTTGTTTTCCTATGGAAAGTAGCCCCAAGCAGAGATGACGATAATCACTTTCATTGAAAGGGCTCGCCAAGCTTCCAAAAAACTACGAGTTTCCGGAAATCTCAGCAAACATTTTTTACCCAATCTTGATGATACTTGCAGGTAATGATCAGTAGGGACACCAATCCCACTTGGCTCACCATATTTCGTTCTTCTAGGTTAAACCGTCCCTTTGCAGTAACCGTTTTCGTGTTTAGGTTTCACTCTGTTTTCTCCTATATGGATACATGCAGTTGGAACTCTAAATCAAACACGGTTTGTGCTAGCTCTTTGAAACTTGGGCACAATAATGTAGTTCCAAGTTCTATGCCTATGGATGTGTCCTATGGAAGTAACCCAAGCAGAGACTGACGAGAATCACTTTCATTGAAAGGGATTGCCAAGCTACCAAAAAACCTACGAGTTTCCTGAAATCTCAGCAAACATTATTTCACCCAATCTTGATGATAATTGCAGTTAATGATGAGTACACGAATCGAACTTGGCTCACCAAATTTCGTTCTTCTAGGTTAAACCGTTCCTTTGCAGTAACCGTTTCCATGTTAGGTTTCACTCTATTTTCTCCTATATGGATACATGTATTTCGAACTCTAAATCAAACACGGTTTGTGCTAGATCTTTGAAACTTGGCACAATAATTGTAGGTCCACGTTCTATGGCTATGGTTTGTGTTCAATGGAAGTAGCCCCATCAGAGACTGACGAGAATCACTTTCATTGAAAGGGGATGCCAAGCTTCCAAAAAACTACGAGTATCCTGAATCTCAGCAAAAATTTTTCACCCAATCTTGATGATACTTGCAGGTAATGATCAGTACACCAGTCCCACTTGGCTCACCAAATTTCGTTCTCCTAGGTTAAACCGTTGCGTTGCAGTAACCGTTTTCATGTTTAGCTTTCACTCTGTTTTCTCCTATATGGATACATGTAGTTGGAACTCTAAATCAAACACGGTTTGTGCTAGCTCTTGAAACGTGGCACGATAATGTAGTTCCAAGTTTCTATGGCTATGTTTTGTGTCCTATGGAAGTAGCCCCAAGCAGAGACTGACGAGAATCACTTTCATTGAAAGGGGTTGCCAAGCTTCCAAAAACTACGAGTTTCCTGAAATCTCAGCAAACATTTTTTCACCCAATCTTAATGATACTTGCAGGTAATGATCCAGCACACCAGTCCCACTTGGCTCACCAAATTTCGTTCTTCTAGGTTAAACCGTTGATTTGCAGTAAGCGTTTTCATGTTTAGGTTTCACTCTGTTTTCTCCTATATGGATACATGTATTTGGAACTCTAAATCAAACACGGTTTGTGCTAGCTCTTTGAAACTTGGGCACAATAATGTAGTTCCAAGTTCTATGGCTATGGATTGTGTCCTATGGAAGTAACCCAAAGCAGAGATTGACGAGAATCACTTTCATTGAAAGGTGTTGCCAAGTTTCCCACAAACTACGAATTTCCGGAATCTCAGCAAACATTTTTTCATCCAAACTTGATGATTCTTGCAGGTAATGATCAGTGCGCCAATCCCACTTGCTCACGAAATTTCGTTATTTTAGGTTAAAGCGTTCCTTTGCAGTAACCGTTTTCATGTTTAGGTTTCACTCTGTTTCTCCTATATGGATACATGTAGTTGGAATTCTAAATCAACACGGTTTGTGCTAGCACTTTGAAACTTGGCACAATAATTTAGTTAACAGTTCTATCGCTATGGTTTGTGTCCTATGGAAGTAGCCCCAAGCAGAGACTGACGAGAATCACATTCATTGAAAGGGGTTGCCAAGCTTCCAAAAAAATACGAGTTTCCTGAAATCTCAGCAATCATTTTTTCTCCCAATCTTTATGATACTTCCATTTAATGATCAGTACACCAATCCCACTTGGCTCACCAAATTTCGTTCTTCTAGGTTAAACCGTTCCTTTGCAGTAACCGTTTTCATGTTTAGGTTTCACTCTGTTTTCTCCTATATGGATACATGTTGTTGGTACTCTAAATCAAACACGGTTTCGGCTAGCTCTTTGAAACTTGGCACAATAATGTAGTTCCAAGTTCTTTGGCTATGTATTATGTCCTATGGAAGTAGCCCCAAGCAGAGACTGGCGAGAATCACTTTCATTGAAAGGGGTTGCCAGCTTCCAAAAAACTACGAGTTTTCTGAAATATCCACAAACATTTTTTCACCCAATCTTGATGATACTTGCAGGTAATGATCAGTACACCAGTCCCACTTGGCTCACCAAATTCTGTTCTTCTAGGTTTAACCGTTCCTTTGCAGTAACTATTTTCATGTTTAGGTTTCACTCTGTTTTCTCCTATATGGATACATGTAGTTGGAACTCTAAGTGAAAAACGGTTTTGTGCTAGCTCTTTGAAACTTGGCACAATAATGTAGTTCCAAGATGTATGGCTATGGTTTGTGTCCTATGGAAGTAGCCCCAAGCAGAGACTGACGAGAATAACTTTCATTGAAAGGGGTTTCCAAGCTTCCAAAAAAGTACGAGTTTCCTGAAATCTCAGCAAACATTTTTTCACCCAATCTTGATGATACTTGCAGGTAATGATCAGTACACCAATCCAACTTGGCTCAGCAAATTTCGTTCTTCTAGGTTAAACCGTTGCTTTGCAGTAACGGTTTTCATGTTTAAGGTTTCACTCTGTTTTGTCCTATATGGATACATGTAGTTGGAATTCTAAATCAAACACGGTTGTGCTAGCTCTTTTTAAACTTGGCACAATAATGTAGTTCCAAGTTCTATCGCTATGGTTTGTGTCCTATGGAAGTAGCCCCAAGCAGAGACTCAAGAGAATCACTTTCATTGTAAGGTGTTGCCAAGCTTCCAAAAAGCTACGAGTTTCCGGAAATCTCAGCAATGATTTTTTCACCCAATCTTTATGATACTTGCAGGTAATGATGAGTACACCAATCCCACTTGTCTCACCATATTTCGTTCTTCTAGGTTTAAACCGTTCCTTTGCAGTAATCGTTTTCATGTTTAGTTTGACTCTGTTTTCTCCTATATGGATACATGCATTAGGAACTCTAAATCAAACACGGTTTGTGCTAGCACTTTGAAACTTTGGCACAATAATGTAGTTCCAAGTTCTATGGCTATGGTTTGTGTCCTATGGAAGTAGCCCCAAGCAGAGACTGACGAGAATCACTTTCATTGAAAGGGAATGCCAAGCTTCCAAAAACTACGAGTTTCCTGAAATCTCAGCAATCATTTTTTCACCCAATCTTGATGATACTTCCATTTAATGATCAGTACACCAATCCCACTTGGCTCACCAAATTTCGTTCTTCTAGGATAAACCATTCCTTTGCAGTAAAAGTTTTCATGTTTAGGTTTCACTCTGTTTTCTCCTATATGGATACATGTATTTGGAACTCGAAATCAAACACGGTTTGTGCTATCCCCTTTGAAACATGGCACAATAATGTAGTTCCAAGTTCTATGGCTATGGTTTGTGTCCTATGCAAGTAGCCCGAAGCAGAGACTGACGAGAATCACTTTCATTGAAAGGGGTTGCCAAGCTTCCAAAAAACTACGAGGTTCCTGAAATCTCAGCAAACATTTTTTCACCCAATCTTGATGATACTTGCAGGTAATGATCAGTACACCAGTCCCACGTGGCTCACCAAATTTAGTTTCTTCTAGGTTAAACCGTTCCTTTGCAGTAACCGTTTTCATGTTTAGGTTCCACTCTGTTTTTCTCCTATATGGATACATGTATTTAGAACTCTAAATCAAACACGGTTAGTGCTAGCTCTTTGAAAATTGGGAAAATAATGTAGTTCCAAGTTCTATCCCTATGGTTTGTGTCTTATGGAAGTAGCCCCAAGCAGAGGCTGACGAGAATCACTTTCATTGAAGGGGTTGCCAAGCTTCCAAAAAACTACGAGTTTCCTGAAATCTCAGCAAACATTTTTTCTCCAATCTTTATGATACTTCCATTTAATGATCAGTACACCAATCCCACTGGGCTCACCAAATTTCGTTCTTCTAGGTTAAACCGTTCCTTGCAGTAACCGTTTTCATGTTTAGGTTTCACTCTGTTTTCTCCTATATGGATACATGTAATTGGAACTCTAAATCAAACACGGTTTGTGCTAGCTCTTGAAACTTCGCAAAATAATGTAGTTCCAAGTTCGATGGCTATGGTTTGGGTCCTATGGAAGTAGCCCCAAGCAGAGACTGATGAGAATCACTTTCATTGAAAGGGGTTCTAAGCTTTCAAAAAAGTACGAGTTTCCTGAATCATCAAACATTTTTCACCCCATCTTGATGATACGTGCAGGTAATGATCAGTACACCAGTCCCACTTGGCTCACCAAATTTCGTTCTTCTAGGTTAATCCATTCCTTTGCAGTAAACCGTTTTCATGTTTAGGTTTCACTCTGTTTTCTCCTATATGGATACATGTAGTTTGGAACTCTAAATCAAACACGGTTTGTGCTAGCTCTTTGAAACTTGGCACAATAATGTAGTTCCAAGTTCTATGGCTATGGTTTGTGTCCTATGGAAGTAGCCCAAAGCAGAGACTGACGAGAATCACTTTCTTTGAAAGGGTTGGAAGCTTCAAAAAACTATCAGAGTTTCCGGAAATCTCCGCAAACATTTTTTCACCCAATCTTGATGATACTTGCAAGTAATGATCAGTACACCAGTCCCACTTGGCTCACCAAATTTCGTTCTTCTAGTTAAACCGTTCCTTTGCAGTAACGTTTCATGTTTTGGTTTCACTCTGTTTTCTCCTATATGGATACATGTAGTTGGAACTCTAAATCAAACACGGTTTGTGCTAGCTCTTTGAAACTTGGCACAATAATGTAGTTCCAAGTTCTATGGCTATGGTTTGTGTCCTATGGAAGTAGCCCAAAGCAGAGACACCCGAGAATCACTTTCAATGAAAGGGTTGCCAAGCTTCCAAAAAACTACGAGTTTCCTGAAGTCTCAGCAAACAATTTTTCACCCAATCGTGATGGTACTTGCAGGTAATATTAGTACACCAATCCCACTTGGCTCACCAAATATCGTTCTTCTAGGTTAAACCGTCTTTGCAGTAACCGTTTTCATGTTTAGGTTTCACTCTGTTTTCTCCTATACGGATACATGTAGTTGGAACTCTAAATCAAAAACGGTTTGTGCTAGCTCTTTGAAACTTGGCACAATAATGTAGTTCCAAGTTCTATCGTTATGGTTTGTGTCCTACGCAAGTAGCCCCATGCAGAGACTGACGAGAATTACTTTTATTTAAAGGGCTTGCCAAGCTCCAAAACTATGAGTTTCCTGAAATCTCAGCAATCATTTTTTCTCCCAATCTTTTTGATACTTCCATTTAATGATTAGTACAGCAATCCGACTTGGCTCACCAAATTTCGTTCTTCTAGGTAAAACCGTTCCTTTGCAGTAACCATTTTCATGTTTAGGTTTCACTCTGTTTTCTCCTATATGGATACATGTATTTGGAACTCTATATCAAACACGGTTTGTGCTAGCTCTTTGAAACTTGGCACAATGATGTAGTTCCAAGTTCTATGGCTATGGTTTATGTTCCTATGGAAGTAGGCCCAAGAAGAGACTGACGAGAATCACTTTCATTGAAAGGGGTTGCCAAGCTTCCAAAAAACTACGAGTTTCCTGAAATCTCAGCAAACATTTTTCCACCCAATCGTGATGGTACTTGCAGTAATAGTATACACCATCCCACTTGGCTCACCAAATATCGTTCTTCTAGGTTAAACCATTCTTTGCAGTAACCGTTTTCATGTTTAGGTTTCACTCTGTTTTCTCCTATATGGATACATGTATTTGGAACTCTAAATCAAACACGGTTTGTGCTAGCACTTTGAAACTTGGCACAATAATGTAGTTCCAAGTTCTATGGCTATGGTATGTGTCCTATGGAAGTAGCCCCAAGGAGAGACTGACGAGAATCACTTTCATTGAAAGGGGTTTCCAAGCTTCAAAAAACTACGAGTTTCCTGAAATCTCAGCAATAATTTTTTTCTCCCAATCTTGAATGTACTTGCAGGTAATGATCAGTACACCAGTCGAACTTGGCTCACCAAATTTCGTTCTTCTAGGTTAAACTGTTGATTTGCAGTAACCGTTTTCATGTTTAGGTTTCACTCTGTTTTCTCCTATAGGATACATGTAGTTGGAACACTAAATCAAACACGGTTATTGCTAGCTCTTTGAAACTTGGCACAATAATGTAGTTCCAAGTTCTATGGCTATGGTTTGTGTCCTATGGAAGTAGCCCCAAGCAGAGACTGACGAGAATCACTTTCATTGAAAGGGAATGCCAAGCTTCCAAAAAACTACGAGTTTCCTGAAATCTCGGCAATCATTTTTTCACCCAATGTTGATGATACTTCCATTTAATGATCAGTACACAAATCCCACTTGGCTCACCAAATTCGTTCTTCTAGGTTAAACCGTTGCTTTGCAGTGACCGTTTTCGTGTTTAGGTTTCACTCTGTTTTCTTCTATATGGATACATGTAGTTGGAACTCTAAATCAAACACGGTTTGTGCTAACTAATTGAAACTTGGCACAATAATGTAGTTCCAAGTTCTATGGCTATGGTTTGTGTCCTATGGAAGTTGCCCCAAGCAGAGACTGACGAGAATCACTTTCATTGAAAGGGGTTGCCAAGCTTCCAAAAAGTACGAGTTCCTGAAATCTCAGCAAACATTTTTTTCACCCAATCTTGATGATACTTGCAGGTAATGATCAGTACACCAGTCCCACTTGGCTCACCAAATTTCGTTCTTCTAGGCTAAACCGTTCCATTGCAGTAACCGTTTTCATTTTTAAGTTTCACTCTGTTTTCTCCTATATGGATAATGTAGTTGGAACTCTAAATCAAACACGGTTTGTACTAGCTCTTTGAAACTTCGCAGAATAATGTAATTCCAAGTTCTATGGCTATGGTTTGTTGTCCTATGGAAGTAGCCCCAAGCAGAGACTGACAAGAACCACTTTCATTGAAAGGGGTTGCCAAGCTTCCAAAAACTACGAGTATTCATGATACTCAGCAAATATTTTTCAGCCAATCTTGATGATACTTCCATTTAAATGATCAGTACACCAGTCCCACTTGGCTCACCAAATTTCGTTCTTCTAGGTTCAACCGTTCCTATGCAGTAACCGTTTTCATTTTTAAGTTTCACTCTGTTTTCTCCTATATGGATACATGTAGTTGGAACTCTAAATCAAAAACGGTTTGTGCTAACTCTTTGAAACATGGCACAATAATGTAGTTCCAAGTTCTATCGTTATGGTTTGTGTCCGATGGTAGTAGCCCCAAGCACAGACTGACGAGAATCACTTTCATTGAAAGGGGTTGCCAAGCCTCCAACAAAGTACGATTTCCGAAAATCTCAGCAAACACTTTTTCACCCAATCTTGATGATACTTGCAGGTAACGATAAGTACACTAATCCCACTTGCTCACCAAATTTCGTTCTTCTAGGTTAAACCGTTCCTTTGCAGTAACCGTTTTCATGATTAGTTTTCACTCTGTTTTCTTCTATATGGATACATGTAGTTGGAACTCTAAATCAAACACGTTTGTGCTAGCTCTTTGAAACTTGGCACAATAATGTAGTTCCAAGTTCTATGGCTATGGTTTGTGTCCTATGGAAGTAGCCCCAAGCAGAGACTGACGAGAATCACTTTCATTGAAAGGGGTTGCCAAGCTTCCAAAAAACTACGAGTTTCAGAAATATCAGCAAATATTTTTTCACCCAATCTTGATGATACTTGCAGGTAGTGATCAGTCCACCAGTCCCACTTGGCTCACCAAATTTCGTTCTTCTAGTTTTAAACCGTTCCTTTGCAGTAACCGTTTCCATGTTTAGGTTTCACTCTGTTTTCTCCTATATGGATACATGTATTTGGAACTCTAAATCAAACACGGTTTGTGCTAGCTCTTTGAAACTTGGCACAGTAATGTAGTTCCCATTTCTATGGCTATGGTTTGTGTCCTATGGAAGTAGCCCCAAGCAGAGACTGACAAGAATCACTTTCATTGAAAGGGGTTGCCAAGCTTCCCAAAAACTATGAGTTTCATGATATCTCAGCAAACATTTTTTCACCCAATCTTGATGATACTTCCATTTAATGATCAGTACACCAGTCCCATTTGGCTCACCGAATTTCGTTCTTCTAGGTTAAACCATTCCTTTGCAGTAACCGTTTTCATGTTTAAGTTTCACTCTGTTTTCTCCTATATGGATACATGTAGTTGGAACTCTAAATCAAACACGGTTTGTGCTAGCTCTTTGACACTTGGCACAATAATTTAGCTCCAAGTACTATGGCTATGGTTTGTGTCCTATTGAAGTAGCCCCAAGCAGAGGCTGATGAGAATCACTTTCATTGAAAGGGGTTGCCAAGCTTCCAAAAAACTACGAGTTTCCTGAAATCATCAAACATTTTTTCACCCAATCTTGATGATACTTGCAGGTAATGATCAAAACACCAGTCCCACTTGGCTCACCAAATTTCGTACTTCTAGGTTAAACCGTTCCTTTGCAGTAACCGTTTTCATGTTTAGGATTCACTCTGTTTTCTCCTATATGGATACATGTAGTTGGAACTCTAAATCAAACACGGATTGTGCTAGCTCTTTTCAACTTGGCACAATAATGTAGTTCCAAGTTCTATGGCGATGGTTTGTGTCCTATTGAAGTAGCCCCAAGCAGAGACTGACGAGAAACACTTTCATTGAAAGGGGTTGCCAAGCTTCCAAAAATCTACGAGTTTCCTGAAATCTCAGCAAATATTTTTTCTCCCAATCTTTATGATACTTCCATTTAATGATCAGTACACCAATCCCACTGGGCTCACCAAATTTCGTTATTCTAGATTAAATCGTTCCTTTGCAGTAACCGTTTTCATGTTTAGGTTTCACTCTGTTTTCTCCTATATGGATACATGTATTTGGAACTCTAAATCAAACACGGTTTGTGCTAGCTCTTGGAAACTTCGCAAAACAATGTAGTTCCAAGTTCTATGGCTATGGTTTGTGTCCTATGGAAGTTGCCCAAAGCAGAGACTGACGAGAATCACTTTCATTGAAAGGGGTTGCCAAGCTTCCAAAAAAGTACGAGTTTCCTGAAATCTCAGCAAACATTTTTTTCACCCAATCTTGATGATACTTGCAGGTAATGATCAGTACACCAGTCCCACTTGGCTCACCAAATTTCGTTCTTCTAGGCTAAACCGTTCCTTTGCAGTAACCGTTTCCATGTTTAGGTTACACTCTGTTTTCTCCTATATGGATACATGTAGTTGGAATTCTAAATCAAACACGGTTTGTGCTAGCTCTTTGAAACTTGGCACAATAATGTAGTTCCACGTTCTATTTCTATGTTTTATGTCCTACGGAAGTAGCCCCAAGCAGAGACTGACGAGAATCACTTTCATTGAAAGGGGTTGCCAAGCTTCCGAAAAACTACGAGTTTCCGGAAATCTCAGCAAACATTTTTTCACCCAATATTGATGATACTTGCAGGTAGAGATCAGTCCACCAGTCCCACTTGGCTCCCCAAATTTAGTTCTTCTAGGTTAAACCGTTCCTTTGCAGTAACCGTTTCCATGTTTAGGTTTCACTCTGTTTTCTCCTATATGGATACATGTAGTTGGAACTCTAAATCAAACACGGTTTGGGTTAGCTCTTTGAAACTTGGCACAATAATGTAGTTCCAAGTTCTATCACTATGGTTTGTGTCCTATTGAAGTAGCCCCAAGCAGACACTGACGAGAATCACTTTCATTGAAAGGGGTTGCCAAGCTTCCAAAAACTACGAGTTTCCGGAAATCTCAGCAATCATTTTTTCACCCAATCTTTATGATACTTGCAGGTAATGATGAGTACACCAATCCCACTTGGCTCACCAAATTTCGTTCTTCTAGTTTAAACCGTTCCTTTGAAGTAACCGGTTTTCATGTTTAGGTTTCACTCTGTTTTCTCCTATATGAATACATGTATTTGGAACTCTAAATCAAACACGGTTTGTACTAGCTCTTTGAAACTTCGCAGAATAATGTAATTCCAAGTTCTATGGCTATGGTTTGTGTCCTATGGAAGTAGCCCCAAGCAGAGACTGACAAGAACCACTTTCATTGAAAGGGGTTGCCAAGCTTCCAAAAAACTACGAGTTTCATGATATCTCAGCAAATATTTTTTCAGCCAATCTTGATGATACTTCCATTTAATGATCAGTACACCAATCCCACTGGGCTCACCAAATTTCGTTCTTCTAGATTAAACCGTTCCTTTGCAGTAACCGTTTTCATGTTTAGGTTTCACTCTGTTTTCTCCTATATGGATACATGTATTTGGAACTCTAAATCAAACACGGTTTGTGCTATCCCTTTGAAACTTGGCACAATAATGTAGTTCCAAGTTCTATGGCTACGGTTTGTGTCCTATGGAAGTAGCCCCAAGCAGAGACTGACGAGAATCACTTTTCATTGAAAGAGGTTGCCAAGCTTCCAAAAAACTACGAGTTTCCTGAAATCTCAGCAAACATTTTTTCACCCTATCTTGATGATACTTGCAGGTAATGATCAGTACACCAGTCTCACTTGGCTGACCAAGTTTCGTTCTTCTAGGTTAAACCTTTGCTTTGCAGTAACCGTTTTCATGTTTAGGTTTCACTCTGTTTTCTCCTATATGGATACATGTACTTGGAACTCGAAATCAAACACGGTTTGTGCTACCTCTTTGTAACTTGGCACAATAATGTAGTTCCAAGTTCTATGGCTATGGTTTGTTTCCTATGGAAGTAGCCCCAAGCAGAGACTGACGAGAATCACTTTCATTGAAAGGGGTTGCCAAGCTTCCAAAAAACTACGAGTTTCCTGAATTCTGAGCAAATATTTTTCACCCAATCTTGATGATACTTGCTAGTAATGATCAGTACACCAGTCCCACTTGGCTCACCAAATTTCGTTCTTCTAGGTTAAACCATTCCTTTGCAGTAACCGTTTTCATGTTTAGGTTTCACTCTGTTTTCTCCTATATGGATACATGTAGTTGGAACTCTAAATCAAACACGGTTTGTGCTAGCTCTTTGAAACTTGGCACAATAATGTAGTTCCAGGTTCTATGCCTATGGTTGGTGTCCTATGGAAGTAGCCCCAAGAGACTGACGAGAATCACTTTCATTGAAAGGGGTTGCCAAGCTTCCAAAAACTACGAGTTTCCTGAAATCTAGGCAAACATTTTTTCACCCAATCTTGATGATACTTCCATTTAATGATCAGTACACCAATCACACTAGGCTCACCAAATTTCGTTCTTCTAGGTTAAACCGTTCCTTTGCAGTAACCGTTTTCATGTTTAGGTTCCACTCTGTTTTCTCCTATATGGATACATGTATTTGGAACTCTAAATCAAACACGGTTAGTGCTACCTCTTTGAAACTTGCAAAATAATGTAGTTCCAAGTTCTATCGCTATGGTTTGTGTCTTATGGAAGTAGCCCCAAGCAGAGACTGACGAGAATCACTTTCATTGAAAGGGGTTGCCAACCTTCCAAAAACTACGAGTTTCCTGAAATCTCAGCAAACATTTTTTCACCCAATCTTGATGATACTTGCAGGTAATGATCAGTACACCAGTCCCACGTGGCTCACCAAATTTCGTTGTTCTAGGTTAAACCGCTCCTTTGCAGTAACCGTTTTCATGTTTAGGTTTCACTCTGTTTTCTCCTATATGGATACATGTAGTTGGAACTCTAAATCAAACACGGTTTGTGCTATCCCTTTGAAACTTGGCACAATAATGTAGTTCCAAGTTCTATGGCTACGGTTTGTGTCCTATGGAAGTAACCCCAAGCAGAGACTGACGAGAATCACTTTCATTGAAAGGGTTGCCAAGCTTCCAAAAAACTACGAGTTTCCTGAAATCTCAGCAAACATTTTTTCACCCAATCTTGATGATACTTGCAGGTAATGATCAGTACACCAGTCCCACTTGGCTGACGAAATTTCGTTCTTCTATGTTAAACCGTTCCTTTGCAGTAACCGTTTTCATGTTTAGGTTTCACTCTGTTTTCTCCTATATGGATACATGTATTTGGAACTCTAAATCAAACACGGTTTGTGCTAGCTCTTTGAAACTTGGCACAATAATGTAGTTCCAAGTTCTATGGCTATGGTTTGTGTCCTTTTGAAGTAGCCCCCAAGCAGGGACTGACGAGAATCACTTTCATTGAAAGGGGTTGCCAAGCTTCCAAAAAACTACGAGTTTCCTGAAATCTCGGCAAACATTTTTTCACCCAATATTGATGATACTTGCAGGTAATGATCAGTACACCAGTCCCACTTGGCTCACCAAATTTCGTTGTACGAGGTTAAACCGTTACTTTGCAGTAACCGTTTTCATGTTTAGGTTTCACTCTGTTTTCTTCTATATGGATACATGTATTTGGAACTTTAATTCAAACACGGTTTTTGCTAGCTCTTTGAAACTTGGCACAGAAATGTAGTTCCAAGTTCTCTCGCTATGGATTGTGTCCTATGGAAGTAGCCCCAAGCAGAGACTGACGAGAATCACTTTCATTGAAAGGAGTTGCCAAGCTTCCAAAAAACTACGAGTTTCCTGAAATCCCAGCAATCATTTTTTCACCCAATCGTGATGGTACTTGAAGGTATTGATCAGTACACCAATCCCACTTGGCTCACCAAATATCGTTCTTCAAGGTTAAACCGTTCCTTTGCAGGAACCGTTTTCATGTTTAGGTTTCACTCTGTTTTCTCCTATATGGATGCATGTAGTTGGAACTCTAAATCAAACACGGTTTGTGCTAGCTCTTTGAAAACATGGCAAAATATTGTAGTTCCAAGTTCTATCGCTATGGTTTGTGTCTTATGGAAGTAGCCCCAAGCAGAGACTGACGAGAATCACTTTCATTTAAAGGGGTTGCCAAGCTTCCAAAAAACTACGAGTTTCCTGAAATCTCAGCAAACATTTTTTCACCCAATCTTGATGATACTTGCAGGTAATGATCAGTACACCAGTCCCACGTGGCTCACCAAATTTCGTTGTTCTAGGTTAAACCGTTCCTTTGCAGTAACCGTTTTCATGTTTAGGTTTCCCTCTGTTTTCTCCTATATGGATACATGTAATTGGAACTCTAAATCAAACACGGTTTGTGCTAGCTCTTTGAAACTTGGGACAATACTGTAGTTCCAAGTTCTATGGCTATGGTTTGTGTCCTATGGAAGTAGCCCCAAGCAGAGACTGATGAGAATCACTTTCGTTCAAAGGGGTTGCCAAGGTACCAAAAGCTACGAGTTTCCTTAATTCTCAGCAAACATTTTTTCACCCATCTTGATGATACTTGCAGGTAATGATCAGTACACCAGTCACACATGGCTCACCGAATTTCGATCTTCTAGGTTAAACCGTTCCTTTGCAGTAACCGTTTTCAATTTTAGGTATCACTCTGTTTTCTCCTATATGGATACATGTAGTTGGAACTCGAAATCAAACACGGTTTGTGCTAGCTCTTTGAAACTTGGCACAATAATGTAGTTCCACGTTCTATGGCTATGGTTTTTGTCCTATGGAAGTAGCCCCAAGCAGAGACTGATGAGATTCACTTTCATTCAAAGGGGTTGCAAAGCTACCAAAAAACAACGAGTTTCCTGAAATCTCAAAAATATTTTTTCACTCAATCTTGATGATACTTGCAGGTAATGATCAGTACACCAGTCCCACTTGACACACCAAATTTCGTTCTTCTTGGTTAAACCCTTCCTTTGCAGTAACCGTTTTCATGTTTAGGTTTCACTCTGTTTTCTCCTATATGGATACATGTATTAGGAATGTAAATCAAACACGGTTTGTGTAGCTCTTTGAAACTTGGCACAATAATGTAGTTCCAAGTTCTATACATATGGTTTGTGTCCTATGGAAGTAGCCCCAAGCAGAGACTGACGAGAATCACTTTCATTGAAAGGGTTTGCCAAGCTTCCAAAAAAGTACAAGTTTCCTGAAATCTCAGCAAACACTTTTTCACCCAATCTTGATGATACTTCCATTTAATGATCAGTACACCAATCCCACTTGGTCACCAAATTTCCTTCTTCTAGGTTAAACCGTTCCTTTGCAGTAACCATTTTCATGTTTAGGTTTCACTATGTTTTCTCCTTTATGGATACATGTAGTTGGAACTCTAAATTAAACACGGTTTGTGCTAGCTCTTTGAAACTTTGCACAATAATTTAGTTCCAAGTTCTATGGCTATGGTTGTGTACTATAGAAGTAGCCCCAAGCAGAGACTGACGAGAATCACTTTCATTGAAAGGGGTTGCCAAGCTTCAAAAAACTAAGAGTTTCGTGAAATCTCAGCAATCATTTTTTCACCCAATCTTGATGATACTTCCACTTAATGATCATTACACCAATCCCATTTGGTCACCAAATTTCCTTCTTCTAGGTTAAACCGTTCCTTTGCAGTAACCGTTTTCATGTTTAGGTTTCACTATGTTTTCTCCTTTATGGATACATGTAGTTGGAACTCTAAATTAAACACGGTTTGTGCTAGCTCTTTGAAACTTTGCACAATAATTTAGTTCCAAGTTCTATGGCTATGGTTTGTGTCCTATGGAAGTAGCCCCAAGCAGAGACTGACGAGAATCACTTTCATTGAAAGGGGTTGCCAAGCTTCCAAAAAACTACGAGTTTCCGGAAATCTCAGCAAACATTTTTTTCACCCAATCGTGATGATACTTGCAGGTAATGATCAGTACACCAATCCCACTTGGCTCCCCAAATTTCGTTCTTCTAGGTTAAACCGTTCCTTTGCAGTAACCGTTTTCATGTTTAGGTTTCTCTGGTTTCTCCTATATGGATACATGTAGTGGGAACTCTAAATCAAACACCGTTTGTGCTAGCTCTTTGAAACTTGGCACAATAATGTAGTTCCAAGTTCTATGATTATGGTCTGTGTCCTATGGAAGTAGCCACAAGCAGAGACTGACGAGAATAACTTTCATTGAAAGGGCTTGCCAAGCTAACAAAAAAATACGAGTTTCCTGAAATCTCAGCAAACATTTTTTCACCCAATCTTGATGATACTTGCAGGTAATGATCAGTACACCAGTCCCACTTGGCTCACCAAATTTCGTTCTTCTAGGTTAAACCTTTGCTTTGCAGTAACCGTTTTCATGTTTAGGATTCACTCTGTTTTCTCCTATATGGATACAAGTAGTTGGAACTCTAAATCAAACACGGATTGTGCTAGCTCTTTTCAACTTGGCACAATAATGTAGTTCCAAGTTCTATGGCGATGGTTTGTGTCCTATTGAAGTAGCCCCAAGCAGAGACTGACGAGAATCACTTTCATTGAAAGGGGTTGCCAAGCTTCCAAAAAAGTACGAGTTTCCTGAAATCTCAGCAAACATTTTTTCACCCAATCTTGATGACACTTGCAGGTAATGATCAGTACACCAGTCTCACTTGGCTGACCAAGTTTCGTTCTTCTAGGTTAAACCTTTGCTTTGCAGTAACCGTTTTCATGTTTAGGTTTCACTCTGTTTTCTCCTATATGGATACATGTATTAGGAAATGTAAATCAAACACGGTTTGTGTAGCTCTTTGAAACTTGGCACAATAATGTAGTTCCAAGTTCTATACATATGGTTTGTGTCCTATGGAAGTAGCCCCAAGCAGAGACTGACGAGAATCACTTTCATTGAAAGGGTTTGCCAAGCTTCCAAAAAAGTACAAGTTTCCTGAAATCTCAGCAAACACTTTTTCACCCAATCTTGATGATACTTCCATTTTAATGATCAGTACACCAATCCCACTTGGTCACCAAATTTCCTTCCTTCTAGGTTAAACCGTTCCTTTGCAGTAACCATTTTCATGTTTAGGTTTCACTATGTTTTCTCCTTTATGGATACATGTAGTTGGAACTCTAAATTAAACACGGTTTGTGCTAGCTCTTTGAAACTTTGCACAATAATTTAGTTCCAAGTTCTATGGCTATGGTTTGTGTACTATAGAAGTAGCCCCAAGCAAAGACTGACGAGAATCACTTTCATTGAAAGGGGTTGCCAAGCTTCAAAAAACTAAGAGTTTCGTGAAATCTCAGCAATCATTTTTTCACCCAATCTTGATGATACTTCCACTTAATGATCATTACACCAATCCCATTTGGTCACCAAATTTCCTTCTTCTAGGTTAAACCGTTCCTTTGCAGTAACCGTTTTCATGTTTAGGTTTCACTATGTTTTCTCCTTTATGGATACATGTAGTTGGAACTCTAAATTAAACACGGTTTGTGCTAGCTCTTTGAAACTTTGCACAATAATTTAGTTCCAAGTTCTATGGCTATGGTTTGTGTCCTATGGAAGTAGCCCCAAGCAGAGACTGACGAGAATCACTTTCATTGAAAGGGGTTGCCAAGCTTACAAAAAACTACGAGTTTCCGGAAATCTCAGCAAACATTTTTTTCACCCAATCGTGATGATACTTGCAGGTAATGATCAGTACACCAATCCCACTTGGCTCCCCAAATTTCGTTCTTCTAGGTTAAACCGTTCCTTTGCAGTAACCGTTTTCATGTTTAGGTTTCACTCTGGTTTCTCCTATATGGATACATGTAGTGGGAACTCTAAATCAAACACCGTTTGTGCTAGCTCTTTGAAACTTGGCACATAATGTAGTTCCAAGTTCTATGATTATGGTCTGTGTCCTATGGAAGTAGCCACAAGCAGAGACTGACGAGAATAACTTTCATTGAAAGGGCTTGCCAAGCTAACAAAAAAATACGAGTTTCCTGAAATCTCAGCAAACATTTTTTCACCCAATCTTGATGATACTTGCAGGTAATGATCAGTACACCAGTCCCACTTGGCTCACCAAATTTCGTTCTTCTAGGTTAAACCTTTGCTTTGCAGTAACCGTTTTCATGTTTAGGATTCACTCTGTTTTCTCCTATATGGATACAAGTAGTTGGAACTCTAAATCAAACACGGATTGTGCTAGCTCTTTTTCAACTTGGCACAATAATGTAGTTCCAAGTTCTATGGCGATGGTTTGTGTCCTATTGAAGTAGCCCCAAGCAGAGACTGACGAGAATCACTTTCATTGAAAGGGGTTGCCAAGCTTCCAAAAAAGTACGAGTTTCCTGAAATCTCAGCAAACATTTTTTCACCCAATCTTGATGACACTTGCAGGTAATGATCAGTACACCAGTCTCACTTGGCTGACCAAGTTTCGTTCTTCTAGGTTAAACCTTTGCTTTGCAGTAACCGTTTTCATGTTTAGGTTTCACTCTGTTTTCTCCTATATGGATACATGTATTTGGAACTCGAAATCAAAACACGGTTTGTGCTACCTCTTTGTAACTTGGCACAATAATGTAGTTCCAAGTTCTATGGCTATGGTTTGTTTCCTATGGAAGTATCCCCAAGCAGAGACTGACGAGAATCACTTTCATTGAAACGGTTGCCAAGGTTCCAAAAAACTACGAGTTTCCTGAATTCTCAGCAAATATTTTTTCACCCAATCTTGATGATACTTGCTAGTAATGATCAGTACACCAGTCCCACTTGGCTCACCAAATTTCGTTCTTCTAGGTTAAACCATTCCTTTGCAGTAACCGTTTTCATGTTTAGGTTTCACTCTGTTTTCTCCTATATGGATACATGTAGTTGGAACTCTAAATCAAACACGGTTTGTGCTAGCTCTTTGAAACTTGGCACAATAATGTAGTTCCAAGTTCTCTCGCTATGGATTGTGTCCTATGGAAGTAGCCGCAAGCAGAGACTGACGAGAATCACTTTCATTGAAAGGGGTTGCCAAGCTTCCAAAAAACTACGAGTTTCCTGAAATCTCAGCAATCATTTTTTCACCCAATCTTCATGATACTTGCAGGTAATGATGAGTACACCAATCGCACTTGGCTCACCAAATTTCGTTCTTCTAGGTTAAACCGTTCCTTTGCAGCAACGGTTTCCATGTTTAGGTTTCACTCTGTTTTCTCCTATATGGATACATGTAGTTGGAACTCTAAATCAAACACGGTTTGTGCTAGCTCTTTGAAACTTGGCACAATAATGTAGTTCCAAATTCTATGGCTATGGTTTGTGTCCTATGGAAGTAGCCCCAAGCAGAGACTGACGAGAATCACTTTCATTGAAAGGGTTGCCAAGCTACCAAAAAACTACGAGCTTCCTGAAATCTCAGCAAACAGTTTTTCACCCATCTTGATGATACTTGCAGGTAATGATCAGTACACCACTCCCACTTGGCTCACCAAATTTCGTTCTTCTAGGTTAAACCGTTCCTTTGCAGTAACCGTGTTCTTGTTTTGGTTACACTCTGTATTCTCCTATATGGATACATATACTTGGAACTTTAATTCAAACACGGTTTTTGCTAGCTCTTTGAAACTTGGCACAATAATGTAGTTCCAAGTTCTCTCGCTATGGATTGTGTCCTATGGAAGTAGCCCCAAGCAGAGACTGACGAGAATCACTTTCATTGAAAGGGGATGCCAAGCTTCCAAAAAACTACGAGTTTCCTGAATTCTCAGCAAACATTTTTTCAGCCAATCTTGATGATACTTGCAGGTAATGATCAGTACACCAGTCCCACTTGGCTCCCCAAATTTCGTTCTTCTAGGTTAAACCGTTCCTTTGCAGTAACCGTTTTTCAGTTTTAGGTTTCACTCTGTTTTCTCCTATATGGATACATGTATTTGGAACTCTAAATCAAACAGGGTTTGTGCTAGCTATTTGAAACTTAGTACAATAATGTAGTTCCAAGTTCTATGGCTATGGTTTGTGTCCTATGGAAGTAGCCCCAAGCAGAGACTGATGAGAATCACTTTCGTTCAAAGGGGTTGCCAAGGTACCAAAAAGCTACGAGTTTCCTTAATTCTCAGCAAACATTTTTTCACCCAATCTTGATGATACTTGCAGGTAATGATCAGTACACGAGTCACACTTGGCTCACCAAATTTCGATCTTCTAGGTTAAACCGTTCCTTTGCAGTAACCGTTTTCATGTTTAGGTTTCACTCTGTTTTCTCCTATATGGATACATGTAGTTGGAACTCTAAATCAAACACGGTTTGTGCTAGCTCTTTGAAACTTGGCACAATAATGTAGTTCCAAGTTTTATCGCGATGGTTTGTGTCCTATGGAAGTAGCCCCAAGCAGAGACTGACGAGAATCACTATCATTGAAAGGGGTTGCCAAGCTTCCAAAAAACTACGAGTTTCGAGAAATCTCAGCAATCATTTTTTCACCCAATCTTGATGATACTTCCACTTAATGATCAGTACACCAATCCCATTTGGCTCACCAAATTTCGTTCTTCTAGGTTAAACCATTCCTTTGCAGTAACCGTTTTCATGTTTAGGTTTCACTCTGTTTTCTCCTATAAGGATACATGTAGTTGGAACTCTAAAATCAAACACGTTTGTGCTAGCTCTTTGAAACTTGGCACAATAATGTAGTTCCACGTTCTATGGCTATGGTTTGTGTCCTATGGAAGTAGCCCCAAGCAGAGACTGATGAGATTCACTTTCATTCAAAGGGGTTGCCAAGCTACCAAAAAACTACGAGTTTCCTGAAATCTCAGCAATCATTTTTTCACCCAATATTGATGATACTTGCAGGTAATGATAAGTACACCAGTCCCACTTGGCTCACCAAATTTCTTTGTACTAGGTTAAACCGTTACTTTGCAGTAACCGTTTTCATGTTTAGGTTTCACTCTGTTTTCTCCTATATGGATACATGTATTTGGGAACTTTAATTCAAACACGGTTTTTGGTAGCTCTTTGAATCTTGGCACAGTAATGTAGTTCCAAGTTCTCTCGCTATGGATTGTGTCCTATGGAAGTAGCCGCAAGCAGAGACTGACAAGAATCACTTTCATTGAAAGGGTTTGCCAAGCTTCCAAAAAACTACGAGTTTCCTGAAATCTCAGCAATCATTTTTTCACCCAATCTTTATGATACTTGCAGGTAATGATGAGTACACCAATTGCACTTGGCTCACCAAATTTCGTTCTTCTAGGTTAAACCGTTCCTTTGCAGTAACGGTTTCCATGTTTAGGTTTCACTCTGTTTTCTCCTATATGGATACATGTAGTTGGAACTCTAAATCAAACACGGTTTGTGCTAGCTCTTTGAAACTTGGCACAATAATGTAGTTCCAAGTTCTCTGGCTAAGGTTTGTGTCCTATGGATGTATCACCAAGCAGAGACTGACGAGAATCACTTTCATTGAAAGGGGTTGCCAAGCTTCCAAAAACTACGAGTTTCCTGAAATGTCAGCAATCATTTTTTCTCCCAATCTTTATGATACTTCCATTTAATGATCAGTACAGCAATCCCACTTGGCTCACCAAATTTCGTTCTTCTAGGTTAAACCGTTGCTTTGCAGTAACCGTTTTCATGTTTAGGTTTCACTCTGTTTTCTGCTATATGGATACATGTAGTTGGAACTCTAAATCAAACACGGTTTGTCCTAGCTCTTTGAAACTTGGCACAATAATGTAGTTCCAAGTTCTATGGCTATGGTTTGTGTCCTATGGAAGTAGCCCCAAGCAGAGACTGACGAGAATCACTTTCATTGAAAGGGTTGCCAAGCTTCTAAAAAACTACGAGTTTCCTGAAATCTCAGCAAACATTTTTTCACCCAATCTTGATGATACTTACAGGTAATGATCAGTACACCAGTCCCACTTGGCTCACCAAATTTCGTTCTTCTAGGTTAAACCGTCCCTTTTCAGTAACCGTTTTCATGTTTAGGTTTCACTCTGTTTTCTCCTATATGGATGCATGTATTTGGAACTCTAAATCAAACATGGTTTGTGCTAGCTCTTTGAAACTTGGCACAGTAATGTAGTTCCAAGTTCTATGGCTATGGTTTGTGTCCTATGGAAGTAGCCCCAAGCAGAGACTGATGA